>NW_026775805.1:122944-137944 GCF_030987335.1 Cornus florida | reverse complement strand
GCCTCGCCTATTGCTCGAGAGGATACGATCTTACTTGCCTTATCGCGGTACTTAGCTTGTGGGGGTGTTACCGGAGCTAGTGAAGTAGGAGGAACGAAGTCCAAGCCATCACATACACAGAAGACCTTTCCGCTCCTTGGTGACAGTTCATAGCTTCTGGGATGTGTCCTTTCTTTGCAAGATTCTGACTCCCTTCCGCTTCGTTTTCATCATAACGCTCTTCTGAGCTCACGGCTCCTTACCTAAAGAACGAGTGCAAGCACATCTTTTCGGAAGCACCAAGGTTGTAACTAACTAACACGAGTTCTTAGCTTTACAGCATCCCTAACTTCCATACCCCATGTTCATATTTCTATTTGATGTTTAATGCCGATCTAGACAGAAAGGCTCTTATGTGAATCTGTTTATTTAGGTTACAGATCTAGTAACCAGTTATCGGATGGAGAGATAGATGTGTGATATTCCATTTCATTCCTACGTTCCCTCGATCGTGTAGCCAGTGAACCAAACATTATATTAGACTCGGAACGGAAATGAGTAGGAAGTGCCATTGCACGAGCATGGCCGGGTCAAGTTCAGTCCAGAGGTAGAAAGAAGGCTTTTATTTATGTGGTACAAAGATTGTTCCTATCGCCGGCTATAGAATGGTGTCATCTGCCCTTTTTGAATGCATAAGAAGGTAGTACTACTGGTCTGATAGAGTAGAGCGTTTATATAGTGTTTGGCTGGGCGGGGGAGTTGAATACTTCGACGGAAAGCGTCGGTATTATATTAACGCAGGTGTGTGAAGTCGCTTCAACGGACAGTCGGAGAAAAGAATCATTAAGAAAGAGGGCTAGTCGACCACGAAAGAAAGCCCATATTCCAATCCCACTGACCCGCATATGATATAGATTGAGCAGCTAGTAGGGAAGTCGAAGAACCGATATAAGGGGTTAGTACGGAAGTACGAGGTCCAATTCTACATTGGCAAGCGGATGAGTTTGAGAGTTGGCAAGGAACAGGGCTCCCCCTATACAGTCAGTCTAGAAGTGAACCTGTGACTACATACATACCAAATCAGATAGCGAATCAGGCAAGCCAACTTCTCTTTTTGCTCTGAGAAGCAATCCAATCTTCAGCCTTCGGACTTATTTATAAGCAACAAAGAAAAAGCCAGTTAACTCCTTTCTATTTTGTGGATCTGAACTTGGAAGTAGAGCAAGACTGAGGAGTCTATCCTTATTTTCTTAGTCCATTTGCTTCATTTCTTCCTTCAAATAGAGTGCGCGTGCTTTCTTGAGCAGAAGCAAAGAGCTAGTTTCCCCAATTAGACAGATAGGCTTAACGAGGGGATTCGCTGGTTGTTAGACTAGCAATGAAGGAGCTTTCCCTTAGAGACACATCATGAAGGCACACAACCACTAGTGAAGGGCAGAAGTCAAACCCAGGATGAGGGCTCTAAAGCAGGAACTTCCAGACACGAAACTCACCTCCACTCCAATAAGGTAGGCGGCTAACAGTTCTATCTATAAGGAAATCCACTCATGTCAGGTCTACAATCGTGGGCACAGAAAGGTAGGAGGTTACCGGCCCTATTCTTTGTCCATTGGCTGCTCGCTGGTATTCGATAGCTATTCAGAAAGTGACATCTACGTTGGAGTGGAAGCATACTCTACTGCAGTAGTCGAGGAGATTCCTTTCTATGGATGCACGACCCGCTCTGGACAAGGTAATATCCAAAGGGGCAAGAGAGCGAGCAAGAAGGGATTTCCTCCCGAATTGTATCCCATGTTGTTCTGCTCTGAAAATCTTGAAGAATGGAATTCAGCATCGGGGCCAAGCGAGTCAGAAAATCTTGTCCGGTTGCGGAGTTGGCGAAGGGGGGACCTCACACGGCCCCTTACCTGCAGGTACTCGAGAGAGAGAGCGCAGTAGAGACCTTTCCGCCGGAACGGCTCATTGCCAGTGCGTCTGGCGCCGGTTTTGCGTTGTCTTGCCCCCGAGACAGGGATCCTCTGCGAGGTGACCCAGGTCCGCAGATAGTGCATGAATAGTCAGAAAGCATCTGTCATTTCTTCTCACATTAGAAAGGTTGAACACGGAATGAATTTCTATTTAAAGATAATTGAAAGCGGGCTTCTTTTTTCAACGGATTCCTTCGGAAATGGAAAGGTAAATGATAGCCTAAGAGCCCATTCTGTCTGGTCAAGGCAAAATTCTCGTAGAAGGAGTGAGCACTTTACAACCTCGCTTGGAATGTAATCTTGTACCAGTTGTATCATTTTGAAAGATTTTGTTAGTTGCGGCCTAATGCCTTCACTTTAGACAAGGGCACAAATCTGAGCCTGTGATCATATGCCTCCTATCAAGGGTCGACTGCTTGTCTTCTTCTGGGAAGAGTATTGACTCCGCCCCCCTACACTCGATCTCCAGATTCGATTCTACTGTGATCTCGAAGCCCATAAGCTAAGCTCGGAGGAAGAGGGATTTCTGTTGGTGGATCTGTTGGTTTTGATTCCCCGCTTGGTAAACCTTGACCTCTCCTAGGTCTCTGAATCTTGAGCCTTTCCTATTCTTTCGGCTTAACGGACAGGCCAATGGTTGAATTTCTTGCAAACAAACATTTCCTCCCCCAGTGGTATATAGGGCCTTAGCCCGATCTTGCATCAAGCAGTTCAACAGCAAAAGACAGAGAGCTAAGGAAGAACCTAAACGAGAAATCTATCCTGTGATATAGATATGGGTACCCCAAACTACAGTTATTGATCTCACATCTTTCTACGGTACGGATCCAATGCTGGACATTTGTTTGTTGGCCGCCTCTTGTTCATAAAGTAGGGTCCTAGAGCCCCTATTCCTTTCGACAAAGCTCAAGAAAGAATCGCTAAGAACACCTACCTAGTTCGCTTTTGGAGGGATCATCGGCGCAAAACAAGAGCAAAAAGGATGATCCAATAGAAACCGAAAACAGAGCTTTTTGGGAGCAAATGAATACCAGTTGAGTAATGAAAGAGAATTCTTTCTATTATAGGAAAATACGAAGAAAGAGTGAAGAACCGATCACAACTATGAAATGAGCTAACTATGCTTGATTTTTGCGAAGGATGAACCTTTGAAGCCAAGGGCTTGGTGAGTCCAGAGAGGTTGATAGTCTCCTCATTGTAGTAACTGGGACATCGTAGGCAACCACGATGGAGAGCAGCAAATAGAGAATATGACCATGCCTTTGACTGCCTTTTGTGGGAAATACATAATAGGACCGCCCGGTCAAGCAAGCTAGAATTCCTTTTCTTACTTAGTAACAATTCCTAAACTCGGGGTAGCCGCAGCCAAGTTCCTCCCGTTCTTAAAGAAAGCTGTTCCTATCCTTCCTATCCCAGGAATTGCCTATCAGACAAGACTTTCGAAAGAGCTATTTTCATTGAATCAGGCCAAGTCAGAATGGAAGTTGCAAACAAACTTCCTAGGCTATCGGTTATGACTTTCTTGAGCAAGAAGCAAGCCTTTCCTTTTGCTTAGAATGGTGATAGGTCAAGGAATTGTCTTGATTAAGAGCCTTTCCGGCCAGGTGTTCGACCCTTAATTGACTTTCAGTTTCTCGCCCCTCTACTTTAGAGCAGAACAAATGTAGGCAACAGCCACAGCTGCCCAGTAAAAAACAAGAAGCGACATTGGCAGAGCAGAAGATAAGAATCAAACCTAATGTCAGCTTCAGTCCAAAAGGTTCTTCAGTAGATCAAAACATTAGTGCCTCTCTACCCCTTATGCTTATGTGGAACAAAGTCCACCGCACAGTGGCAAAAACAAAAGAGCTGCACGACTGACTTTGGGTCCAAGGGTGGCTGCCGTTCGAGGTTAGCAAGTCAATATTCCCCATTTTGAGCTAACCGTTGTCATAGCTAGTGGTTGTCAGCAGGTACTCCGCTTCCACTAAGCAAGTTCTACTCTACCCGCTTGCTAGCTTACAACAGTTCAAGCCGGGCTCTATCTCGAAACCGAAGATGCTGAACCGTATGGAGAGCTTGCTCCTTGACTTGGTATCATAGCCTGGTTTGTTTGGTCTGGAATGGAGTCAAGGACGCGCCCTGTAGCAACTCCAACAAAAAAACATACATATGGGTGCCTTTCCCGTCGAATGATTCTCTGAGAAGAGTAGCTGACCTGATCCTAACAAGGAGGAAAAAGCCCCTTCGCTAGAATGTCTTTGTGAGTGCCTCATCTTTTCTATCATTCTTTTTTGTTTGCGTATCCGTAGTGAGCTTGGTAGGGAGGACCCCATCTAATTGGCTGGGGTACGAGCGCTCTGCTTCATATAGTGTAAGTCTTTGCATATTCCCTTTATTCCTTAACTGGGTGAGGCTCTAAGTCATTTCCCGTGGTATTTCCCTCATCTGACAGCTTATTTGTCCTTCCCGCGTAAAGGGACAGCGCATACTGGCCCGCAGCGTGTAACGAAGTGCTTGGCCAGCCAACCCTTTCTACGTCAACCTCAAGACAAGCTTCCACCACTCCGTGGTCGGTGACATTGGCTAATGTGGGTACGGCCACTTGGGTTCGGTCAGAGCCCTCTTAAAAGCTGGCTTCCCCCAAAGTTCAAGAAGAAGAACTTGGTTGTTGGGTACGAAATCTATGAGACGATTCCTAGTTTTGTCGTCTTGCTGTGCCCGTCTTTCCTTTGTTTATGAGCTCTTTCGAATTCGTCATATTGACTTATAAGATGTGAAGATTTTGTTTAGACGAATATACGGAGCATCAATGAATGAAATAAGCCTCTGACTACCGGGGTTGCGTTGAACTAGTTGTGCCAGCACCACCTCGCTTTCATCAAAAACTGGAATGTGTTCCGGCGAGTTATAAGGATAGGTATCCAGTCTGTTTTTCCGTAATTCAACACCTGATCTCACTTGTATTGGAACGTGCAATGCACTAAGTCCAAGGCTGTCTCTAGAAAACAGGAGGAGAGGGGAGGAATAGCTAGTACATTACTGACTGACTCAAGAAGTGGACACACAGATTATGGTAAGAAAGGAGCTAATAGTAGTCAAGATATACTATCGGAGTTCAGATCCGTAACAACGTAGTAAGACAACGCTTCGGCCGAGAGTGAAGCACCAAGTTTGCTTCTTTCTTGAAGAGTTCGTGTGTCTAGTGGCGCAGGTTCCAATAGAGGAAAACCGAAGAGGGATGACTCAATGGGAAAACACCCGAGAGATTGATTTCCTTTTGTTTGTCCCCTTGTAACCACAGCCATAGAATTTATGTTTGATTCCGGGGACTTAGCGAAAGAAGATATCGATTAACTGATTGACTGCACCGCGGAATGCTAGACTGAGAAAGGGAAGGCTACCAGACTGATACAGGAAAGGAAGATCTATTTCTAAAGGAATCGGTATTCGTGGACGGATTGCCTGCCTATCTTTTATGGCTTCGCCTGCCTTTCACTCCTCTTCTCTTAATATAATATATTCTACTGAGCTAGCTACCTTTCTCCGGCTAACGCGTATCCGTTTTCTTGCTTCAAAGAGTCCCTTACTCACAAGTAGTACAGTTAGAAAGGAAAGAAGAGATCTATTTAATAGAGATATCGCTTAACCGTTAACTAATACAGAAAGAGCTTAACTGATTGCTCGAAAGCCCTCCCTTCCCTTAGAATATAAACTTAACCAACTGCAACTGATTCACACGGTAGGACCCTACCAACCAAAACTTTACACACAAAGAGACCTGGAAGACAAACGAAAGACTGAAGGAAGATGGTAACCTATCGTTCTACAAAACCCCTACCGGTTGCATTGGTTAGTAGATCCCCGCATCATCGCTCGGGAGCAGAGACCTTCATATTTAAGTACGGCTTTTAACCACACACAAAGAAGGGCCTCCTGTATGAGTGGCATCAAAGACACGTTGACTTACAACTTTGAAAGATCAAAGACGTTTACCTTTTCGAAGGGAAATGGGAAGAGACAAGTCTAAAACAGAGGTACTCGTCGATACGATAGGTTGATTTACGCTTACCAGTCATTATAGGCATAAAGCCTAGTGAAAGCAAGGGTTGTGCCCTATGTAGGTGTCAATCTGAGAAGGTGATTTGTTAACATCTACTAGCAGAAATGGAACTAGCTCTTTTCCACTGCCAGAAGGTTGGCAACTGCGGCATTATATACGCGTTTAGTTATGAGCACGAGTTGAAGAGCGATTAACAAAGCTAGCTCGTTACTTAGTTTGAGCTTGCCTGATCGATGAATAGTGTTGCAGGGAAGGACATGGAATGAGAGATCCGAGTTTCTGAGAGATTGGAAAAGAAAAGCGAGGGAGTAAAGACAGAATCACAGGATCGGACTGATATAGATAGAGGGATGCTTTTAGGACTTCGATCTAGAGAAAGAAATGGTTCGACTTGCATGTGTTAAGCATGCCACCAGCGTTCATCCTGAGCCAGGATCAAACTCAAAGATTCACTAAGATTACTGATAGTACGTGGTCAAACCTGGTGAACCGGGAGAGGGAGAGCGAACGAACAATGCCTCGAGCTAATGTGCAAAAAGGTGCTAGACGGATCAAGTGATGAAAACAAAGAGCGGAAGTCAAGAGAGAAAACAAGTACAACGAGAAGCAAGCTTCTCTTTTCGATTTCTGTTTGATAGTACACTGCATGCCTACCCCCATCTCTGGTAAATAGGGGGATTTTTGACACAAAATAACCTACAATAAAGTAGGCTAAAGCTCATTGCATTAACTTCTTCATATTCTCATTAATCTCTACTAAATCAATATGAAAATGAAGGATTCCAACCAATGATCCTCCGAAGGCGCCCGCCCCCTTCTCGCGGATCTTCCCGAAGAACCTTCTGAAGAATTTACAGCAAGAAATGGCAGAAACACCTCTTCACTCGCTTCCTCAAAGGGTAAGACGAGGGATCAAGCAACGGGGACTTATCCCGTTGACCCAACAGATTAGTGAGCTTGTATTCCATAGTTGGAAATCCCTGTAAATCTTTGTGTAGAATCAATTCCTTAGAACTTGGCCACTTCCTATTGTAAACTCTTACTGGTATGTCAATTTGATAGCCTTTTGCACGAGATGACCCTCTCTCTCTAGGATCCCCCCCAATCTTGGCCTCCAAGCGTGGGGTTTCAAGTAAACAGTGTCGCGCGTGTGCCCAAAATACGGGGGTTTTAGAAGTTGGGATCGGTCGAAATAGCAGAACAGCTAACGAGACCTAGGGCTAAGGCGGGGCTAGTAAACAGGGGGCTTGGTTTTGGTTCCACCTGCAACAGGAACCCGGATCTGGCGTTGTAGCCGCGCCAGAATCTTACTTCGAAACAGCCGATTCTATCTTTCTGCAACATGGAATTCATAAATAAGTGGCTTGGTTCCGCCAAACCCAACGAAATGATCCGACGAATAAGGGTAAGAGCTTGGACTTCATTATGGAGAAGCAAGACCTCAATATGGGCTTCTTAAAGAAAGTCCTCTCCTAGGGTACTCCTCTTTTCAAGTTGTTCGCTAAATTCAAGTTCCTTATTTTTCAAGTTCCTTCTGAAGTCACTCTTTTCATTTCCCTCTCTTCCCGAAGGCTGCAAGCAAGCAGGAGTCAGAGGGGGAAGACTAGGTGGAAGATTTGATAGTAGGGTTTACGATGAACAAGTCAAAGGGCGGAAGGCGATGGCTAAGGGGCATAGAGCTAAAGAGTAGAGTTGGTGCATACATCTGTATGTGGTCCTATGAATATCAGGGCGTGTAGTAGGATATGACCTTCTCCACTACCTCATTAATAGGGGGGAGAACTCTCCACGCTAAACTATCTATGCTCTAATCCCTATTCTATTCCTCACAGGGAAAAAGATGAAACAAAAGAAAGAACAACTTATGCAAACTATCAACACATCTCAGAGCAGCTGAGGAAGAAAAGAAGTGGAACATTCAGAAACATTCCTGGAACAAGGAGCTAACTCAAAGAACCTCAGAACAAGCAACCAAGTAAACTTGAGCTAACTCACATGAACCCGCCCGGTCTTCATATTCGAATTCATAGGTCGCAACAAGGTAGACATGGGGAAACAAGATTTCACACCCGATTTAAGAGCAGACCCCATGCTTTTAGTAGATTTACCAATCTTCGAGCGCAGCAGGGGCAGGTAAACTTGATGACTGAGCGGAAGCATCAGCTTATGCTTGCGTCTTTCTAATGCAAAATCTTCCTTTGGTTTTGAAATGCAGAACCCTACCTTTCTAAAAGCAAGCCCCTTCCGATGTTGCTGAGGGAATCGGAGATTTCTATCTATCAGTGGGGTAAGCCCTTTCTTCACGGGAGTTAGGAAATGAAAATGCTCGTGTTGGAATTCCCTCTCCGCAGTAAGTAGATTCTGAAAAGATAAAGGACTCTGCCCATGTCTCGAATCAAAGATGTGGGATCTTTTGCCCTACCGGATCACTTCTTCCTTAGGCTTAGCTTTTTTCTCATCTGATTTAGCTTTAGAATGAAGATGAAATTGATTCAAATCAAACTCTTCTTTTACGTATGATTCTCTTGCCGCTTTCTCACGTGAGAAAAGAGGCGCTTTCTGGTCAATAATTTCTGATGGACACTTGGACACGTCATAAGACAAGATGGCGAGATTCAGGTCAGCATCGATAGTAGGTTGCCTATGATTCCCGATGTCGTGAAGCGGTTGAGCGAGATGCTTCCTTTCTAAGTTCTAGTGTGTGCTTTTCATGGGTATGCATACTACACCGATGCGCGGGAATCTTAGTCAGATTCACATTTGTCAGCAGACATTGGATTGCAATGTCTCACCAGCGGGTTCCAATCGAAATATTCTCGAAAGAAAGGTTCAATCTGATAGAGAAGATATCTATTTTAACGAAATTACTGCTGTAGATCTGATAAATAGGCAATAGAAGGGAAGAATCACTCAGTATTGGGTAATTGGATCGGGTAGATGCTATACATGTAAACTTAGTCCCTCTGATCATCATAGGATTTACAGTTCCCTAAAAGGTTAATTGAAGTAAGTGCTGACAAACGAATTGACGTTGTATATTTTTAGTTCCTTGATCCCCTAGAGGAAGATCTGTTGGTTGGCGCGATCTCACCAACTTCTAATTGCTTCTAATAATGATTAGTTGTGACTTGCAAGGGAAATGGGGGTAGCAGATAGTATCCGTCCGCTAAGAGAAAGGAGTGAAGTGCCTCAACTCTTCACGTCGTTAAAGGGATATACATGTTGCGAGCTAGAACCCACCAACCCCCTCCCTATGAAATAAAGAATCAAAGTCCAACATTTCATGAAATAAAGCGAAAAGGGAAGCTCTCCAATTCATAACCCGTCTGCACAAGTGTCACATCCTTCCCGAAAGTAGATGGCAGTTCGATCGTTTTCACAAGATGCTATGGAGAATGTTTGCTACGAATGGTGAGGAACGAAGCAAGAGGCTCACTGTTATAAAGTAGTTCGTTCGTCTTTCTTTATTTCCTTATATAGATAGCACTGTTTGGCTAGTTTCTTGAAGGTTCGTTTTCGTGTAACAAGATCCGTTCCAAATCTTAGATTCCGTTGTTGTTCCAGTGTACAAAGAAGATCAGTTCCAAAGAGCAGATTCGGTTGGTGTTCCAGTGTACAAAGGTAGAATCTCAAGCAATGCTACGAACGAAGAAAGTCTAACACTTTGATAGTTGGGCTTGGTTGAGGAGTTGATGTCGTACCTGCGCCCTATTGGAAAGAAGGAAGAGATACGCGCTTGGTCAGGTGAGTCACTATTTCAATAGGTCTTCCGCTTCACAACCCTACCATTGGAGAAGAGTAGTTCTCCTAATATCTTCGATCGGGGCTAGCCACAAAGCAAAGTGGAGATAGATGAAAACAAAATGGTTTCTTTGCAGGCAGACTGCTATTCCATTCTATGAACAAGAAATCCGACTTTTAACAGCCGATTGACGCCTAGATAGGGCAAACCCTTAGAGAGGGCGATAACGTTCCTTAAAGCTCGCGTAAATAGCCATAGAAGCGGTTTTCCTTTGTTAACATCTACTCTGGAATATGAATAGCGGTTCTAAAGAAGGCATTTCCGGCAAACAGGCTCCGTAAGTCGACTCTCAGTCACAGAAGAATGAACTTTGAGTTAGCTGGGCTATGGAAGGTTGTTGACAGGAAGCTTGGAACATGAACAAGATTTGAGTCCTAGGGCTTCCTTCCTAGAAAGCTATAAAATACCTTTCCGTCTTCCGAGGAGATTCGTTAGAATCGTGCCGATCAGATACTCAAAAAGATGTACGATTACTGCATCTTTCATACTGTGCCCAATCCCGATATGAGAAAGTCTGCCCGATAGCTATGAGTCCTTTATCATCTATCGGGCAGTGCCGACCAGCGACGTATCACCCATACAACAAGAAAAGAAGGTCACAAACCCCGTGTGCTTGAGTGAAAGCACTAAAACAAGGGAGCCGGAGGCTTCCTGAACAATCAATTTCACTAGAGTTTCCACTATTATATTAAGTGAAAGTTCAGATAGGCTAGCTGGCCATAAGGTCCCGGACCACTTCACCCAGGTCCGTCCCCCGGGTCGCCTACGGCTCTGTCTTAGGTCGCCGCGCTCTTAGTCTTTTAGATGACGAATTCCCTTGACTAGGCATCAATTATTAAAACTCTTCTACAGTGACTTCCACGCAAGGTTGTGCCCTTTCTTGTTGGGCTTAGAGCGCGAGAGGAACTTGAAAATGGGTTCGCAAATAGGTGTAAGCTGTGCGATGAACCTGCTGATATACTGTATCCTCCCCAAGAAGCCCCGAATCTCTTTCTCGTTCGTCGGGGTAGGCATCTCGAGTCTGTCTTTCAATCATTCTATGGAGTACAATGCGAGGCTCAGAGTCCTTACCGAAACAAAGGAAAAGCTCCATTTTTATTCATCTTTTTGATCCTATATTCTCGGATGGCGGTTCGCTAGGTGGTCATTTGCGCTGTACAGATCCCATCTTCTGTGGACATAGCATTAATATTAACAAGGGGTCCAGGTTGAGCAGACATACAGCCATCTCTTCATTTTGCCAGCACACGAACAGAAGCCAGTGCCTAAGCAGCTTCTCGAATCAAATCCATCTCAATGGCTATTGTAGTGAGCTTTAAGGCATGTTCAATCCCCTTGTTGCTGGATTCTATATTTCTTCTTCCCTCTTCGGTTTTGCTTCCGTCGTATAGGCCATCTAATGGAAATCAAGAGGTGAGCGAAGAGTCGGCTAGGAGAGATTTGATACTCACAACTCGCTTTACGGTTCGCGCATTAGCAGTCAGCGTTTTGAGTGGATGGGTGAGGGTCTTGAAAGCTAAAAAGAAAGAAAGTCAAATCTGAGATTCTCCTTGTGATGATGCAGCGGATGTGGATCTAGCGAGTAGAGTTTGCTTTTGACTATGCCAAGTACAAGGTTTCTGAATCCTTTCTAAGTTCATTCCCTTTCCTTTTGACGACATAAATAGTAACAGCATGGAATTTCTTAAACGCAGATCCGCGAAAAATAGAAGTAACTCGGGCGAGTCTCCTCGCCAGCACGTGATCAATGGGTCGCTGATGCTTCTTCTAGTACATATTTATTATCAAAATCCGAATTTAGCATTCATTCCACCACTTTCACGTTGAAGATGTGAGATTTCGGGTCTTTCAATCCTTTGCTCGAACCATCTGTGTATTTAGGGGTTTAGGTAGCTCAGATGGTCATTTCCGCCTTGCTTATTTACACGAGGCAGCTGCCTTGGACATATTTGAGTCGAAGACTAAGAGAGGTCATTTTTCTTTCTATATTAGTGTGCCTGGGGGGCTGAGATTGACTAGACGAAAGACGAATAAGGAGTCGTCCACTGCCACTGAGAACTGCACTAAACCTAGTTGTCAAATGAGGGTTCGCCGCTTGTAGAAGGATATCTCTTGAAAAAGAAGAAAAAGAGATCTTGGAGGTGAAGAAGTGGACTCAGCAGTGCGGGTTGAATGGAATTCAAGCTTGGCGAAAAAGAAGTGAAACGCAAGCTCTCTGTTCTTATGTTATTGTTTAAGGTATGGAAATCTGTATACTGCTGCTTGGACACTTTTCACTTTATTTGACCGTTCTATTTGAGTCTTGAGCCGTCACCCGTTGTACAGACAGACGGGTGCTCAAAATCTCCTGTCTTGGACAGTTTAGGTATGAGTTAATTGTTATCTCTTACTATTGACTACTTTCTTTCATACAGGTCTTGCAGGGGAGTCTCTCCAGCAGATGGATTCTGCCGGCATTGAAACCCTAGTACAAAATAGAAAAAGGGAAATCTCATAAGACATGTACTCATGGTTGTACCTTGACTTCTTGTTGTTCGGTTAGTTGCTAAAAAACCTCCGACCAATAGAGCTCAGAGCGTTAAGGGCCAATGCACTGACTTCTAAAATAAGGATGTAGATCGCAAAATAGGCCATGAATGAATGAAGAAGTAGCGGGCCATCCCTCACTCGGGACACCTTGAATTGACAATGGCAGGGTGGATGAAGAAGTGAAAGGACAGCTGATATAACAAGCAAAGAGGTGGCTCCCAGTAGAAGCAGGGAGCTTGGGTATCGCAGGCATCGAAAGCAGCCTTGAAGCGTTCGCATTCATTTTCTTAACTTGTATTTCTTTACATAAGAAGAATAAAAGAAGTGAATGAAATGAGCCCGATAACAACTATGTTCACTCTGGTTCTTTTAGGTGATTCCGGAAGTTGCATACGAGTCTCTTTCTTTAAGAGAGGGTTGGTGTTCAACGTACTATCAAACTATAGCGAAAGCGGTCAATCTTACCAAGAATATCGCGACTGGGGCCTTACCGCCTCTACCACTAAATCCTGTGTGTGGCAAGTCTCAAATGTAGAAGAGAGAGATGGGTCTGAAGTTGTTGAATAACAGGCCTTTCTTTTAGGGCTGACTCCCCCGGTTGACTGAGAAAGTTGGCTTCATTCTTTTTATCTTGCCTTCATTCTAATTTGATTGTCCATACCTTCCTTGGTAAAGATGATTGAACAGACTAATCACTGAGCAAGAGACTGCAGCGAAGGTAGGCCTAGGCTCAAGCGCCGAAGAATCATTATAGTAGTCTATGACAAACTTTCCAATCTCTTTCTTCTTTACCCGAGCATTCCTCGGACTTTATGCCTTATATTCGGCTTCTACCCTACCAAGGCAGCTCCGACCGGGGGTTACCTTTTCTTTATCAACTGCTTTCTGACTTCAAAATGTTGTATCATCATGGTGAGGTATCACCGCCTACGAGTATAGATTTCCCGTTCGGTACACATAACCTTTCCTATCGCAGGGCTTGAATCATACATAAAAAAACGCCTATTTCTAGG
Organism: Cornus florida; assembly: GCF_030987335.1. Lineage (NCBI taxonomy): Eukaryota > Viridiplantae > Streptophyta > Magnoliopsida > Cornales > Cornaceae > Cornus > Cornus florida. Next base: position 124,612 of record NW_026775805.1, on the reverse strand, counting down.
TGCCAAGCCAAAACTTCCTACATTCGAGGGAAGCATCGAGAATCAAGAAAATGCTGCTATGTTAGAAGAAGAAGTTGAGGATCGTTGAGACCTTCTACAGGTGCTGCTACCGATGCTGGGTATTGATCTCGATCTGTATATGTATATGTGGCTGGAATAGATGCCACCTACTCCCTTTCCTTCACTCTCTAGGGCTGGCTGGGATTGCTTCAAATAAGGAGAAAAAGAGATAAGGATATGGAGAAAGCCGCCCGTTAGAAGATGTTTCAGGTCCTCTGGATGGCCAGACCCTGTACCTTGGACCGGAAGTACTGCGAGATGGGAAAAAAGGCAAGAAATATGCCCGTCGTGCTCATAGCAAACGACTTGCCAGCAGGGGTGAAAGAAGAGGTGCGCCTTGACTTCGTGTTGTTCACAGATAGTCGCTCGATCAATTGGCTGGCTTGGGACCAGCCTCATCATCTGCCACGGATTGTCAAATTACCCCTTCACTCACTTCACCAGGGAGAAATGCAGAAAGAAGATATGTTTATTCAGTAAACCGCTCTCTCTTTCGTGCAATGGGCGAGTTAGAAAAGCTTTCCCTTAATCTTTGAAACTCGCCGCTATATCTCTCCGGCCCAAGCCATAGTCAGTAAAGCCCTTCAAAGGAGGAAATCAAGCCTAGCCGTGCAGGACTCCTTCCCATTCTACTATGTTACCTTATCCACTCACCAGGAGGACAGGAGAGAGGGATAGTCAGTGATATTCACGAAGCAACTTCCCGTTCACGCCGTCTTACAGGGTGTTTTCCACCCACATCTATGCGTCCATAGTCTGTTAAAAACGCTTTTTCTTACCATACATTATCATTCTTGTTTTCTGCCTTAACCATCTCAACCATGAACCCGTCTTGCCTTTCGTATCTGTTGGGGTAGTCAGCCAATCCATTTTGTTAAGGGCGCTGGGAAGGAAAGACAACTCATCTTGATGCTTACCCAAAGCGACTGTCGTAGCTGCTGTTATCGGAAGCGGTTTCGGAACTTTCAAAGAACTACTCGCATCTATTGAATAGAATGAGTGAAAAATCTCTTTCTTCAGTTAAGGCCGGAGATGCAAAATAGAGAAAATCTGGTCCCTACCTTTACTCGAGCAAACCGAAAAGTTCACAACCGGTCGCTCTTGACGGAATTCCTACGTCGGATCTGGCCGGATCGTTGAAGTAGTTCTTTAGCTAAGGTGCGGTGAGCTCCGGAGAGAACAGTCTGCTGAACACCAAGCGAAGCGAAGGGTTGATGCTGGAACGAAGCAGAAGCTAGTGACTACGTTTGAGGTTGCCGATGCCCCTACTTGTGCTGATGGACTGTTCTGATAGAATTACCTGTTGGTCGCTCGTTGCTGGCTGCTTTGAGACTTTTTGCTCTATACCCGCGAGTAGAGATCCTTTCTTCACTGGAACTTTTGGAATGAATCAAAATAGAACAACTTGATCAATGAACGTACGTAGCGTACCCTCCCTCAATAAGGATATATTTGATGAAACATGCTACTCAACTGATTCAGTCGGTTCGGTCAGGAACGAGGGATTTGGCTTTGACAAGACTTGGCATGGAGTAGACCAATGAAGTAAGGGAATGGTGCGGCGGTCAGGTATTCGTATTCGATTTGTGGCCTGAAAGGCCAAGAGAA
>NW_026775805.1:99239-119944 GCF_030987335.1 Cornus florida | reverse complement strand
GGCCGGTATTCCCTAATGAGTGGCTTTAGGAGATTAGGGGTCTCACCAACGATTCTACACCCATATGCGGAGGCTTTCCGTATCCGTCTCCGCGGAGATCTCCAGATCGTAAGACATTATAGCCTTTGTGGCAATGGAGTATATTTCCGTCATTTCCTGAAAGTGCACGGACAGCCGCCCTTTACCCTTTGATAATGAAAATGATCTGACTGACTATGTATTGGTGCGCTTGTTTGTGAAGTTGCTCACGAATCAAAGTTGGAATGTCCCGTCGAAGTTAGCACGCTCTTTTTGATCGGGAGCGGGTTATGAATGACCTACCTATCACGGTTCAAAATCAGATTCACCAGCTCGAAGAAATCCATATAGTCCATCCGAATTGTCTCAATTACAGCGTTGAGCAAACAACGTCCATTTGACAGCCATTGGGGTCAGCCGGAGTCTTCAAGGCAAGGGTAGAGTACGGAATTCAATAGGAAACCTACTCATCATATGGGAAAGGCTGTGACTAAGACAGACAGGGAGATTTTCTCTTTATTGAATTGATTTACCTTAATGGAACAATAGCGGAATTGGGACGATCGTAAGCTTCTGCATTCTCTATTTATCAAAAGTGAAATGTTGTCATTGTCTTGTTTTTGAATTCAAAATGGGAGAATTTAGGCGACAGCATCTTTCGGACTCTCTCCTACAATAAAAGGAGTGTCACGGGGGCGGAAGAAAGGTCACAACTATGACACTGGGGAGTTACGCGTTTTTTTCTTTCTTGTTGTCTTGAATTGGTATAGAACGAATTTATATCAGGTATAGTTGGTAGGATGAAGTCGGATGAAGCCTTAGTGGATATAGAAAGTGTGCCGTCGATGCAGCTCTGGCGTAGTAGGTCTGGACGCCTAGTCTGAAACAGGCTTCTATGGTAGCGGCACTCCACCTTAGTAGAGTCTCTCTTTCGCTGTAAGTCTATATAAAACTTAGAAGAAGTCAGTCTGTCTTGCCTTTCCTCGCGTACAAGGGCTACTTTTGCATAGGATCTCTCGTTGGTAGGTAATTACCGAGGCGAAAGAAGCTATCTCGGAAGTCAGCCGCAGTCCCACCAAGATGACGAGGACTAGTCTAATAAAGTTGCACTTGAACTGCCACGGTTTTTGTGCTAACGACCTCTTGACGAATTACGTTTAACGTCACTTTATGACTTTACCGATCGACGCCTAGGGGCGGTAGCCGGGCTACGGGACATTAATACCACGGAAACGATCGACCCGAAGACAAAAGAAGGAAAAGAACGGAATAAAGCGAGGAGTTTTCATTGGTCATACAATCAGTGGGATGGGGAGCAACCTCTTTCATGACCCACGGACCCAGTGTGTCACTTGGTTAGCATTTTCTAGAACCCATTTAGTGGGGGTGGTTTTTCGCTGAAGAAGAAAGAGAGCATTGCATACAAGGATGAGAAAGGGTTAGGGTAGTACAAAGCCTCTCAACTCGCCGGACAGCTCCAGTTCAAGGATCGCTACTCGCTAGCTGAGAAAGAAATGAGGATCCAATTCTTACCCGCTCTTGGCCTTGCTGCTCTTGCTGCTAGACCACCTGAGGGTGTAGCCGAAGGGAGTCTTCTGCTTGCCTGCTTGAAATTCATCAAGATTCAGATTTTGAATTCAAAAATAGTGATTTAAAAGCGAAACAGACTAGCCTTTAATATTAAAGCAAGAAAAGGAGGGCGGATCAAGTGATGCTCATTTAGGAGAAAAGTGATGCAAAAGCTCTACAAATTAGCAAAAGTGCTTCCACTTAGCATCCAACAGTGAAAGTGGAGCTCTTTGGTCTTGCGTGTGGTCCGGCACCCTTATCAGTACCCAATCTCCAAACTTGTTCGGTGCTTCAGCTGACAACAGAGAGGAGAGGGAAGGAAATGGCAATACCAATGAAGAGAATTCCACCAATTAGAAAAGGAGCTGTCTTATATGATTAGAAGAGCTATATTATGTGAAGAGTATGGCTGGTCTCATAGGAATGGTCGAGGGAAGGCCAACAAAGCCATTTCAGCACCCATTTTCGGAAGATTTCCAACCTCTCTTGGGACACCTATTTTGAAGTCGAAAAACGGATGATGTCGCGCACAGAAAGAAAGAAAAAAATACGATGAAATCGAGACACATAATATCGTATGAAAGCGAGTCGAAGAAATTGCGAAAGAAGTGGACCAAAAAAAGGAAGGATCGCACAGATTCTCTGAATTGACTGTTTTCCACCGAGCATGAAATCAGGAACCAGAAACAAGGCTCACAAACAGAGCGGTATTCTCCCTTGACAATAACCAATAGGAATTTCAAATGATCTTGAGTTCCCAAAAGTTTCTTCCTCGTTCTTTCATGGCTCATCATATTACTCTTGCTTGCACGTCGACTGGATGGTCTTATGTTCTTCCTCTTGCTTGCACGTCGATTGGACGATAATGAAACTACTACGTCGTGTAAGAAAAAAGAAATCCAATTCCTTGGAGACTTTCTGTGGACAGAGTCAAAGCGTCTGAGAAGAAAAACGATTCTTCGGGTCTTTCTAATTCAAAGGATCTGTGGATCTTCTACGGCTATGTAGATCCGGCCTTCTGCGGACACACAATCCACACCGAGGCCGAGGGCGGCACGCTACAAGCTTTGCGAAGTTCTCGGGGGTGGCTGCTGTGCCAGCTTGAGCGAAACGGGATATGGGAATAAAGTCTCGAAATATGCCTGCCTATAGTGTTCATATACCAGGAACTACCTTCCGGTTTGGAAGAGAGAGGTCCGATGCAAAATCGCTTTTCGCGTATCCTCTTTCAATACCAAACGGCTATAACACTAACACCGGGGCGGCTACATTATTGGGGTGTCTCACGAGTCGCATGAATCAAGCCGTTGTTGAATTGAGAAGCCTGGGCGAAACAGCCCAGCTCTTCGAGAAGGCAAAGGAACATTTCCGCGAGAAGGCAAAGTCAATTCGTTTTTGAGAAAAGTTTAGGCTTTTGATTTTAGCTAGAGGATAAGTACTGTGTTAATGTTCCTCATCTTATCTTAGAAGTAGGATGTAGCTTGATTTTATTATTTCAAATGAGAAGCATATGGCAAATGGTCTGCAACCCCAATATGGAACCTAAGATTGTTGGCAGAGTCCCACCGTAAGGCCTTTAGGTTTGTGGAGTTCTGGATTTCGAGTTAGGGGATAGCTGGTCGACTACTGCCGATGATGGCTCCTAGGCTTTGCTGCTTGTTGGAAGTTTCGTTTGGGGGGTTCAAAATGATCAGCTATAAAAAGTGATGAATTTAGCATCGAGAAAAAGAAACCGCAGGAACGAAGTACTTAACAGAAACATCTTCTTATCAAAATGATTCAATGAAAGAGTTCGTTCGCCCTATCGGAAAGAAGGAAGAGATACGCGCTTGGTCAGGGTTTTCCCTGCCCTTTACCCAACCAAGCTTCTGGGAAATGAGTCTATCTGATGTCAAACCTTGCCTTGTATCCAATACGCTCTATGGATTCTTCTTCGTCAGGGTCAGATATCCATATAATTGCTCGGGGAATGTGCAAAGAACCTTCTCCATCCCCATTGGGAAAACCAATATCAATGGCTGCTGGTGGAACACAACCAAAAAAGTGATTCTATGGCTATTTGACTTAGTCCAAAGCCACGTTCTCGTACCTTTCAGATGGATTTCCCAATCTATCTTCAGTCTACGTTTGTCACTCCTTTCATAGTCCATACAATCGATGATCTCAATTTCCTTAAGAAGACGACCAGTCAATTGCAAAAGTTTGATCTCATATATACGGAAAATGAGTCAAATCTGTTGCTTGTGAGTGAAATCGGGGTTGTTTGGTTCGGAAGGCGGTTATGGGAGTGTGGGAATAGCTAATCCTGTCGTTCGGATCCCAACGATCAAGCGCCTAAGGACCCCCTGCTGAAAAGGATATTCAAAGCAATCTATTGATGCAAATGCTTCCATTGTGGAAGATTTCGCTATTGTTGCAAGGAAGGAGGAAAGAAGAAGAGCCCAGAAACAAACAAAGAGGAGGACCCAAAGGACTCCGACACAGTAAAAGAGGCTGACCGAAGAAAAGCAGGGGAGTCCATTTGAGAGCTTACCTTTCCTCGGGGAGGTATGAATACTCTTGCACAGCCAGGCAACCAATGAAACTAAGAACAGTCGCCAAGGAACCTCTGAACTTGAATCAATGCTTGGGTTGGCTCGCCTTTCAGTCATGGATGATCATTTGATCTATCTACGTAAATTGTCAATTCCACCTCTTTCCTTCTACCACACTCAACTCAGCGCGTTAAGCAAAGTCTTCGGACAAAACAGCTAGCTAGCCAAGTCAGTTTGATCACGCGGGTATAGGGGCTTTGGCTGGTCTAGTGAAATGAACTGACTCTGCGAAAGAAGATCAAACCTGTTGAGAATTCTCTTATGAAAGGACATCAGGGGCTGAACCCATGAACAAGCTTTGAATAGGTGAGGAAGATAGCCCTAAGCTTGAGGCAGTTGATCCGGTCAAGCAAAGGGAAAAGCGAACGATGAAGAAGTCGTCCTTGAGATCTTCAACCATTCCGTTCTGGGTTCGCCCTCAGGTCCTTCGCTTCGGGCTTTCCTCGTACCAGCATTATTGCCATTAGATGGACGCGACTAAGGCTTCAAAACAGCCGATTGAGCCAGGAATGGATAATCTATCAACAACGGCAGAGAAAGGGGCTTCAAACGAACTAGAATGCCCAACGAATAGAAATGTTGTGAGGACAGCGGTGCCCATTCTTCAATGAGTAAGATACGGCGAAGCTTGAGCCAGATGATGCGAGTAAAGGAATAAGGCTACTAGTGAGTAGGACTCCTTCTTTTAGGCGCGATCAAGTAGCTAATGGCAGCCAAGTAAAGGGCAGCGTATTTGACACCTGCACCGGGGAAGTGCGACCTATCTGCTATTGGGTAAGCCCGACGAACTTCTTCTATGTCCCTTTCCCATCAAGAAACTGCGCAAGTTGAGAGCGTGAGGCTCATGCTGGCTAGACACCGGCTCGTCAGGAGGCAAGACTTCTCGTTCTGACTTGCCTTGTCTCCGGGGGCGCTGATGGCTATGAAGACGCGTGCTGGAAAGTCAAAACAAAGGATTCCAGCCAACAAAAGAACCCTTTTCTCTTCTTCGGAAAGGGAGGCTAGACCCAGGGGAAAGTACTAGATACGAGGGTGACTACTAGGCTTGATCCGAGGTACCTAACGAAGGTAACAACTTCGCTTCTTTGACCAGGTTGCAATAGAGCAAAACAGACGAGGGATGACTCAATGGGAAATACTGAGAAAGAGGGGTCGAACAGTCCTTTAAGGTCACGCAAATGGGCATAGAAAAGAAGAAGGGGACGGTGAAAGGTCTCCCACGGAATGGGACCGGAAGGCTTGAAAGCTAAAGAACCAGTTACGTACAGCGTTTGCTCTTGCATTATCGTGAACTTTCAAAGATAAAGAAGCTGCATACCCTTAAGAAAGTGGATTTATGAATTTGATTGAATTGATCTCGACGCTTTGAATAGCAGTATTCCATACCACAAAATATGGGATTTTCTGATTGTCAAATGCTGATTGGACAATGCCTTTCTTTCTGTCAGGAAGATGTGAATAGGGTTGTTCTGTCCGCCGTAAAGATTCCATTCGGGGGGCATACTGCCGCTAAACCAACCAGCCCCTTATTCTTTAGGCACACCTCCTCATTTCTTAGCACTTGTACTGGATGATTCATGCTAAATTCGAAGTTCTTCTCTAAGGATGACAGAACGAAATTTCGCTCAAATCCATATCTAAACCAAGAAGCAAGAACTTCAAGTGCTAAATCTGTTCCAGATCTACCAGCAGATCCCTAACGTTTCTTTCACTTCACGAGCTAGAGTAGAGCTGGCTCTCTTTCTGATTAACACACGCAAGTCGAACTTCGTTTTTCCACAAGTCCTCTTCCCGAACCGCCGTAACTGCCTTAGGTTGCTATTAGGTCGGAGAGCAGCTCGACTCCAGGAGAGGATGGATAGGGGGCTTAGCTTCTCTCTAACGCTGACCAGCGATTCCACATGCATAGGCCTAAAGGCGTAACGACAAGGGCTAACGACAGGAGTCGGGCAAGAAGATCTAGTGCAAGAAAGGGGTCTCACTCTCATCCTCATCTAACTGAGGTGCCTAGGCGATCCTCCAATATTTCTCTTCTATGCCCATGATAGTGCGCTATAACTAGCGTTCTAGTCCTCTCTAAGGGAAGGGGCGCATTTCTTCTTATCTCTTCTTGTATTCATCTTATGTATCAATCTTTTTAGTAATTTACTATTTATTTTCTTTGATTGTTTTCTTATAGAAAGATTTTGGATTTCCTCTGCGCCTTTTCTTTTGTTCTCATTCTTTCATTCTCTTACATAATGAAATTCACTTGGCTGATGTTTTCCCGGTCCGGTTCACCAGGTTTGACCACGTACTATCATCGCAACGAGTAAGATGGGGCGGTACCTCGCTCGGTCCGAAGGACACAAGTAGGCGCCGGCTAGTGACCTTAGATAAGTGAATCTCTTGTGTTTGAAAGGTTCGGCTACCTTTTTCTAGTTCTATTTTCCAGCCGTACTATGACTTGCATGTGTTATTAATATGGCTGTTATCCCGTTTTCTTCACATTTCACTTCCCAATGCACAAAGGCTTCAGCCTCAAGCTCATGCCCCTGGTGGTGTCCTAAGATAGAGGCAATTCGCCACGACCTATCTACCACCTGGCGGAACAAGAAGAAGAACTATTGGATGAGTGACTGACCTGAAGATAGATACGAAGATGCAATATCGTCTCTCTATTCTTTTGAAGATAAATCTCTTGAATATTGCTTCTCGCTTAATCTTTAGAACCTTCCCGAGACTCTATGTGACCTGTAGAGAACCTGTAGATATCGGCCCTTGCGATATCGAACCTGGAAACGCTCCCAGGAAAATACTGATAAGGGAATCACACAACCCTGGAACTAGATATTGACCTCACTGAATTCGCTTTATTGACTTTCTTTCCTGGTACCACTTCTTTTTCTTATTTCCTTGCTCCACAAACACTTACCAAAAGCCAGGATTCAGCTAGACAACTCCTACTCGAATCAATGGACTCAAGCAACGGCTTTCCCAACATATTCATTTCCTCTTTGAGCCTGTACCTGATCTTTCTTCCCCATCTACACTCTCGTAGTTCATCCTTTGCCTAAGGTAAGTTCAAGAATGGACTTTCTTCTTCCTCCCTCAGAAAGAACCTCTGCATTGGTCTCCGGTTCCTAGATCTATGATCTGACTTTGGTATAATCATTCTTTAGGTGAGAATATTGTCAACAGAACCCCATCCTACTATTTTCCCATGTTCTCTAACAGAGATTTGAGGGTGGGAAGCTTTGCTTTCCTGATGCAAGGAAAGATTATGCAACCATGCCTATGACTTTCCCGGCAGAATGACTGGCTTTCAACGCTGGAACTGCTTTCATTAGGTACTTTTGCTGTTTGCTATCAATGTTTGACTGTTTGAGTAAGCCAAGAGAATCTTCCTAGCCGACCCCTAAGTAATTCCAAGGCTGACTGTTAGAGAAGAAAGCCAAGATAGATTCAATCCTCGCACTTGAAGTTCTTAAGGATCCCGGGTTTATGGGGACACGACCAGCAGCATTTCCCATGGAGTCAACCCTTAAGATCAGTTCAACTGAGGGACAACTTTTGGAGGATCCTTATTCCTGTTAAGCGACGATAGGAAGATTGATTTAGAGAAATGGTTACTCGTAATGACATCATGTACGTTGTGCATGTTTTAAAAGTGAATTTATGGCCAAGAAAAGAAAGCCACACGCTAGATAGTTACTACCTTAGAGCTTGCCAAAGACTTGGTGCGTTCGGACGGGAAGAGGTCTACCCAATGCTGGAAAAGCAGAAGCACTATGGAAGGGGTTAATTCACAATAGACGGGTTGTTCTAGTCGGGCAAAGCCCAAGAGGTAAGGGTTAGCGATCAGACAGGTGCATTCCTTCTTTTTCACAATAGGGAAAGTCTTGCTTCTTGCTGTGCTAGCTGGCTTCAAATTGGGTGCGGAATGGAGTCAGCTTTGTCAGACTTGGTTGATGGTAAATTGGCAGCTACAGTGCATCGATTTGATCAGCATTTTCCGTTTCGAAAGAGAGCCTCGTTTTCTCTTTCCATTCCAAAGAGGAGATTCTGTTGTTGTTCCGTAAATCAAGCTATGAATTTCCATCACAACTAGTTCCATCTCATAGGTTGCCTGAAGTGAGAATGATGTCGCTCTAAAGCATGGCTATTTTACTCTTCCTTTAAACAAAAAGGCAAGGTCAGTTACAAAAGATCAGTCAGATTAAGCACAGTTTCACCCTCTTGACACATATGTATTTCTTTAGATAGATCTAATGATCATCAGCGAATTCGAAACAGCTATTCTTTTGCATAGCTGCTGTAGAGTGCTTTCTTCTATGGATAGGCTTGTCTGGGAGTCAGTGTTTCATCTATCTAAGCGAATCAGAATTCATTCATTCGTTGCAAATCTTCATTCATTGGTAGACTCAATTGCCTTAATAGGAGCTTTCTCATCAAAAGATCAATGCTATTCTAAGGAAATATGAATTCAAATAGCTCTTTTTTGCATCACAAAGTAGGTTCTTCATTCGTTCTTATCTCCTCTCCTTTGAACGCTTCTTCCTCCCCTTCACTTTGAGCCGCCGCTTGTTAATTTGAGTCTGTCTAGTGGTGGGGCCGAACATCCTTGCCCTTCGTGTTTGATCGGCGCGGTTCTATGTGTGAACCACCCTTCTCCGCGGTCTCTAACCGACCCCTGCGGTCTATTCCCGAACCGGTGTTCTCCGTCTAAGGTTACCCAATCCATTCACTAGGGTTCCGCCCCCAACACTCACTGCGTGTCACGTGAGCGCGCTCTTTTCTTTCTCTTCAATGGCCCTTTTCATTAGGGCAAATCCACTTAAGAACCTCCGATGAGATGGATTGGGAGTTAGCACGACTTGTTCCTGTTCTTTCTTTAGAGGAAAACCTCCGAATTGATGATCTATAGGGAATCCGACTAAAGATGTCTTTCCTTTTGTTTGTGACGATGTAAACCCAGCCTACGAAGCAATGTTTGATGAAGTGGGATAGAGGCTAGAAACCCAACCGGTCGCTCTCGATGACGCTGCCGTCTCTCCGGCTCAGTAGCCAGACTCCTTCTTTCCTTAGACTCCAACACCAGATAGGAAGTCAGTTTCTTCGAGAAGCTGTTTCGTTGGCTCTAGAATGAATGAGATTTCGTGGGTTGAGCGATCAGATGTCAGCCTAAGAATTCCGTTCCTATAGATGCAAGCCGGTCATCTGGCTCAAGAGTCACAGGCTAACCTTCAAGGGGGATCTTACTCATTTGCTAATAGCTCTTAAAGGAATGTCGTCGTATCTGCCTCGTCCCAGCTATTAAACAAAGTAGGAGCTGCTGCCTCACCTTCAAGAGCAAAAACACCAAGCAATGAGGATCAGACCGTTCTCCGGCTCTAACGGACTCCTTGTCTCTTCGATCGAGAAGTCCCCGAAATCAAACATGGATGGAATGGCTATTTCCTGTCGCTTTCAACGCTTGTGGTGTGGGCGCCACTAGGCACACTCACCTGCGCTTGGGGATTTCTCTTTTAGCCCTTAGTAAGCGAAGGACGGGAACCTGTACAACGTAATATTGCATTCTTGTTTACCCGTTCAGGCTAGAAGGAGTTGCGCGTTCAGGCCAAGAAAACTCGAAAAAGACCGGCGTTCGGAAATGTTCCGTCTCTGGGCGCGGCTCTCCCAAAGGATTCAATCCCGCCTCGCTTTCGTCGCCTAATTCCGGTGATCTTCTTTGATTTGCTATTCAGTGTCGATCAATTCGATTCTAAATGGTGTAGATTGCTTCTTTCCCCACTCGTTTGGGAAAACGAAAATGGGTTTAGGTAACTTACGTGAAGTCGTACCTACAGGCTTTATTGAAGACTTTTCTGATAGAGTTGCCCGGCCAAACAAATAACCAGTTCCTCATAAACGGAATGAAGGGACATAAACGAAAGACACTTTTGCTGGTATCTAGCGTTCAGCGCACTAGCGGAGAGAGAAGTTCAGATTCATTGATGAATTTAACTTCCTTTCTTTGAGCCCAAGAGGCTTCCTTTTCTGACAGTAGAGGAGAGAAGACCCAGCTCAGCTGGCCGGAGAAGGATTCCTTCGCAACTGTAGAACAAGACTTTCTCGATCGACTTTCATTGTAAACCCGAAGTTGTTGATGTAGGCTAAAGGGGAATGCCTCTGTGTTTGGTGTTAAAAAGGAATCGGCGAGGGCTTTTTGGCTTAGCCACGCCGAGCGTCGTTCAGTTTCTGTGTATTATTGATAGCATTTTCTTGTGGTGCCCTTGTTCTATCATAGTTGCGAAGGAGCTGGACAAGGAGGGTCAATACCACTCTCTTATAATAGAAAGTTAACCAACCTTACTTATAGCTATGGACAAGGTCAGGATCGATGCACCTACCGGTTATAAAGGTTCCCGTTCCTCCCTTCCCGACCTCTCAGAGAAATATAGAACTTGATTAGTATTCTATGGCCTATTTTCTCTATAAAAAGAAGCCATGTTGTGAAAGCTGTCGAATAGGACCCCGCCTCTCCTGGTACTGGAACCTCAAGGATATTCGTCTCCTTGAAGCGCTCTTGCTTTCTTAGTCGCTAGCTCTATGCTTAAGACAGGCCTGCCAAGTCTGTTAACTCCATCTTGACTTCATAAGAAAAGGAATGGATACGAGCTCTGAACTTTCAACTTCTATTATATTAATAGAAAAGGTTCGTATACAGACTGAACCCCATTCGAAGAAAGGAAAGTACACATAATATAGAGATATGTCCTGTAAGAAAGAAATGATTCTCAAAAAGCTTTTCCTGACCTGTATAACAATTCGTTCTACTGCCTCAGATTTTGAACCGAACTAAAATGCATCTCGTTCGCTTCTCTCCTTCCTGCTACGTCTCTTCAGTGCAGTCGACTGTTAGTCGAGCTTGCCGGTCTCTATTCGCCATTTGATACCGAGAGCGATGCCTCACTTCACACTTGCTATACATTTGCCGTTGGTGCAACTACATAAACCCCAACAGGGTACATAGAGTACGCATAGATAGGCTCATTTCATTGATTCGACGAATTCTCTTCTTTAAGAGTCGCTAGAATGGGGAAGTCCATCTTTACGAGAGAAAGCTCCTGAAACAGGCGTACTACTTTCTCAAACCTTTCTTTCATCTCTCTCTGAAAACCGCTTCTCAAAATGCGTAGTTTTGATTCCCTTTGCCTTTCACAAACAAGCAAGATCCAAATGAGCTGTAGTTCAGTAGCAATATGAGTTTCTTTTCTTCCCAGCGCCCTTAACAAAATAGAATCTAAAAATGAGTTTCTAATCCATTGATTGGGGGAGTCTCGAGAAAGACAATCAGACATAATACAAGTTGAATTCAAAGGGTTAATCGAAGCAAACCTCCTGTCTTTCCCAAGCATTCCCTTGAAATTGACTATAGTAGGTAGTCAACGGAGTACGGGAATGAACTGCTCCACCACTTCCGCCAGTACGCTGCTCGCTTGTCTTGAGAATGTGAGAACAAGGGTTGGTGGAATCTAAAACTGGACTGTGTTCCGGCGAAGTCGCCTCTGATTCTGACCGAGGTAAAGACGGAACTTTCTTAGTTGTGGCATGCGGTGCTAGGGATAGCCTCGGGAACACCCGCGTCTTCTTATGGAACTCAACCGATCGATAAGGGCACAACCATTCGAATTCTTGGTTTTACCTTGTGAATCTTATGAGAGAAGAAAGGAGATGGAATGAAATTCTGAAACTATAAGTACGAGACGAGATAGGAGTCATTCCTGTCGGGGAAGCGAGGAAAAGCCTACGACATAGCAGGGGCAGCTACTACTAACAATATCTATCTGCCTATCTGTAGTGAGGCTGTAGCTCCTAAGCAAGAAGGAGATTCTACTATACTATATATTATCTTCCTATCCGTTAGGATATGAAAGTAAAACCCGCGCTATTCCTTGATTGCACGAACAGGGCATCCTCTTTATCGAAGTGGTTTGGAAACATCTACTTTACTGACTCCTTCGACAGAACACAGGCAAGTTGGAGAGCAAGGTGGCTATGGCAAAACTAGTTCCACCCGCGAGGGAAGCTTGGCACATGAACATTGAGTCCTAGGGCTTAAGAATGTCTTCCAATTCCATTCCTTGTTGTACGCGAATCTGATGAAAGGATTGACACGACTATAGATACCTGCTGTGGGTCCGAGACCAGCTACAGTTTAGCGGGTGCAACAATATGTACCTTGGGATGAGAAAGGAATAGTTCAACTTCTTCTTTTGGTATGATCTTCGGTGTCATAATAAGGATTAGCTGACTTTTTCGCTTTCACCATTTTGAGTTGGATTTCCCTCATAGTCCTTTAGAGGAAATGAGGTAGAGAATCTTTCGTAAAACCGCGCTTCCAAGCCAACAAGAAAAAAGCGTGGATTCTTTGCTGAATGATTCCATGTGCCTAGAGCGTGCGGAACTGATATAAGCGACAGGTTGCTTCATTCATTTCTTCCTATAATCTTCCCCTATAGACTCTTTATATGTGAACCTTCCAAGTGATTTACCTCTCCCAATTCAAGGTGGGATTGATCTATCAAAGACGAAGAAATCTCTTGGCGTTGCAAGCAAGAAAAATGAGTGGCTATAGATTGCTGTGGAAGCCCTAATTCGTACGAAGATCAGAGAGTGAAGTATTTCTTCGTGTGTGACTACATCTACTTCCTACCCTTTGTCATTGTTTGCTTCTCTTTATACATGAAACGTGGAAAGTGATTTCACTGCCCTCTCCAAATGCAAGACAAGCGGTAATCTATCGCAGAAAAAAGAAGAAAATAGAGAGCATTGCATACAAGGATTCTCCAAGGTTCTTTTGGTCCATATGTTCGAGCAAATTCGTTGATGATTTGATGAATGAATGCTATAGACTCGTTATCCTACCCATTGGGACTACTGTGCTCTCACAAAATGGAACGTCAGGTCACGCAAAAACTGGTTCACTTTGAGTTGCATTTAGCTCGTCGCTCTTTAATAGAAATGAATACCTAAAATGAGTTTCTAATCTTCCTAACATAGGCGAAGAATTTACTTTCTCATTTGCCTCAATCAATAGGGGATGTAGGACTGACGTTTGCTTTTGCTGTTGGTGGTCACTCTACGAAGCTCGCCCGAGACTCCACCTAAGGTTGCTCCGACGCCGGTTCTTTCGTTCTCATTTTGAACCCGACCCTTTCCGCCTAACTTGAAGCATCAACAAGGTACGATTTGAACTTCAAAATTGGTTGTTTTTGACTTCCATTTTGAGTTGGAAATCACTCGTAGCCCCTAAGGGAAAACAAATACCGAAAAGAAGTTTCAGATCTTCCATATGAGATCGATCTTCTAATCATAGAAGAAAGCAGCTCTAATTGAGCATTTATCTCTCTGTTGAAGTATTCCTGGGATTGTCACTTTGAGACTTTCAGTGTTGAACAAATGGATCAAACATACTTACGCGAGGGAAAACTGACTACGAGACTAGGCATGTTCAAAGATTACAGAACTGACAAATCCATTAGAGCGAAGGGTTCGCGTAACTTGACCTAGATTGACAACATGAATCTCCTTGCAAACAGATGAGAAGGCAAGCCCTGGATCAGGTAAAATAGAAAGTCAGTTTTGACGTCAATTTGGAGTTGTTTTGCTTCCCTGTCCCTTTAATGCAAAATCAGAAAGAAAATCAGTTTCCAATCTTCTGATTCGTCTGGATGTGGGCGGATCACTTGCTGGTCCAACTACCTGTTTGCCTTCATTCTTGAAATCCCTAGACCATTCCTATGAGACTCAAGATCAAGGACCTCATTCCGTGGATGATAGACAGTCTCTTCTCAGCCAAGCAAAATCAGAAAATACTGGACAACCCAAGGAAAGGATGTGAGACTAACGTGTACAAGGGTCAGCCCTCACATTAGCTAACCAATTCCAAAAGTGCTAATCAAGCCTGCCCGCGTCCTATGAATTGTTGTTGTTTGGGATCGGATCCCCTTTCAAGGTGAGGCAAGAGTGCACAATTTTGCGTTGTTTTTCTTCCCCGAGCCTTTAACAAAAAGCAAGAACCAGCAAATAAAGATACACTAATTCAATAAGGAAGTGAGCAGACTGACTGCTAATCCTTCGCACATGAACCATAAGCTAACCGCTTAGCAAGTTTCCTGCTTAATGCGACCACCTATTTCATTTGATTATTTAGTAGAAAAGGGCTCTACCGCAGGAAGATACCTACTTGTTTTATGCATCTCCTGTTGTTGTAAAGATTGAAGATTATGGGCAGGCATAGAAATTCCCATGTAAGGATATGGTGGTCTCGAGTTTAGGCCTCCTAACAGTAGCGTGTGACTAGGTCTTGCTTGAGGAATAGTCTGACACAAGTAGCTTGCATAGCCTTGTCGGCTGCTTCTTGCTGTTTTTTCCCTCTCCTTACCATGTCTAGCCATCCGTATCATACCTTTCGCTTTCCCCTTTCCCATGAATTCAAATAGCCTGGTTTCCTAAAGTATGAGGTTGCCTCCTATTCTCGTACCGCTAATAGAAAAAGCCCTGACTTCAATACTCATCTTGAAAACAAGTGCAGACAGGCCTTTCTGCCTTCGCTGCGGTATGCACAAAAATCCTATCATTTCATTGTGCGCTGTGGCGGCTCCTTTCGTTTTAAATGACTCTAAACGAGAGGCTCTGTCACTTCTCTATACTATATACGCTGTTCGACTGAACTCGTTCTCGTTTTGTCTCCGCAGAAGGAGAACTTCAACAGAAAGCAAATTCTTCGATCTCCATTTCGGGCGTATGTAATTCGTTCATCTCTAGTCCTGAGGATATATGGGTAAGTGGAATCTATCCAGTTTTTTGGCTCGCAATAAAAAAAAGCTAGGTTCCTGATCTAGCAACTCGTAGTCCTATCTATCCACCTCTCCAGACACAATATCTTGAGTACCTATGATGGTGACCACATCCGCTGGCATGTGATGTTTGGCCATAGAATCGAGTCCTTGTGAATGGGCAGAGCCAGGTGCTCTTATTTGACGACGGTAGGGACGATTGCTTCCATTACTGACTAGAAAGACACCAAATTCTCCTTTAGGTGCTTCTACTGCGGTATAGGTAGAAGAAGCTGGTACGGAAAAACCTTCTGTATAAGGTTCGAAATGGTGAATTGAGGTAGAGTAGACCGATGATCCTTTAGTCATTTGGCCGGCTATTGAAAGAAAAAGCTTGCATCTGCTCCCCCTATATATATATAACCGGTCCCATCTCTCTCCAAACCTAACGTGGTAGTTTCCCATCATAGGGCTCTCTATCTATAGATTAATCCATTACCAAGGAGCTAATTCGTTCAGAACTCAGTTGACTGCTTCTATAGATAAGTCGGAGCGTCCTTGGCTCAGCATTATAGCACATAGGGCTTCGTCGCTACTACATCGATTCGCTAACTCGAAGCGCCTCGCTATGAGAATGACGCTTCGCTAACGCCTTGCCTTGTCATCTTTGCTACCGACGCTTCGTTCCGCTTTGCTAACGCTCGGCTAAAAGTCTTGAACCTTAGCGCGTTCGCTTTCTCAGTAGCAAAAGCGCTTCTCTTTGCCCCTTAAGTAGAAGGACAAGAAAGAGATTCTTGGTGGTTGTCTTGCTCTCGCTTCCTCATCTGCGCTCATCAAGCCAACTTTTCTCTTTGGGAGGTGAAACAGCGGTTGAAGCGGGCATTTCGAAATGACAGCATCGAAGATATATTTCTCTATATACACGGTTACGGTTATCCCCGACTGCGTTCCGTAAAAAGTGGCCCAAAAAATAACACAAGCCTACCAATACATAGTATAAAGGATGATGGATATGGATTAGAAAAGGGGGCAGGCACTCTTGTGTTTCAACCCCACTATACTATGAATAGTTGTGGGGCACTGTTTACAGCCTCTACGATAAGCAAGTGAATGGGGCCGGTGCGTGGCGAACGGAAGGGTTCATCAAGCCATTTTCGCCTCAACTCCCTAAATAGGAAGATGGTTTACAAATAGGGGGAAATTGCTTCGCACCTGACTGTGATAGCCCTCTCGATACCTTATTGGGGCGCTTTGTAACTAGTGGCCGTTTTCCCGTCGCGTTAGCGTTTTCCCAGTGCTAGGAGCCCCGACGAGGAAGGTGTTAGTGGTTTCTCATTGGGTCAAATAATGCTAATCCCTCTTTTTGTGCTACTCCTACTCCTAGGGCGGGAATAAGATAAGAAAATGCGAAGCGTTCTCTTGCCAACCTGTTGCTTCTAAAGACTGCCCTCTCTCGGCTGTATGTTGGTCCAGCCTACTACGAGGATCCCGTATCCAGCAACCCAACCTATACAAAGGGCATCAAATCCCCCAGGCAAACAAGCTTCTCAATACATTGGTTGTAATATAATGAATATGGAGTCGATAAGGAGCTATGAAGCTTACCGCTCCGTGGGTATTATGAAAAAGGGAAGGGGCTTTTTTCAGCTGGTGCGCAGGAGCGCACTTCTGTTTTCCCTTTACTAGTAGGGGGGTCCCGTGGTTCCTATGCCGCCGCGTTTCCCGGTCCTTTTCTTTTAGTGCTTCGACCCGAAGCGATAGCTTCTAGCTAGTTCAGTGGATAAGATGGCTGCGCTCCAGCTCACTCAAGAATTGGACGGCAGTGGTCCTTAGGCAAGCTCGTTCTGATCTTGGACGCAGTACATTGGAATCCTGAAGCACCACCACGAACGCTACCGCGCGTCCGCCTGCGTGCGGTACGGTAAGGCACCACCCTGTTGTGCCAGCAGCCAACTCAGGCGTGTCAGCTTCGTTATCCTCATCAAGCCACTTACTTGATGTCTAGCTTCCCAACTGGTATATGGTTCCTTTTCCCCCATATCAATGAAGAAGGGAGAAGTCAGTTGATTCTTCCGAAGAACCTACTACAGCGAAGCGCTATGCCGGGGCGGGGGGACGGGAAAAGAAACGGCTCCGAAGAAAGAAATTGGGGTTCCCAATGCTTCTCCACGCCCAACGAGATGCGCTAACCTCGGGATGCTTGACTCCTAACCCCACAAGGTTCCGAGACGGAGCTTAACCTGAGTCTCGGTTAAGAACGGCGATGATCTCAGTTTCACACGGCGCACGATTCCATGGATAGTTTCATTCGAGATCGTGATGGAGGACATAGCTTACGATCATCGGCTTTGATCATGCCACTAGGCATTTGATTAGGACATTGCACAATGATCCGAACACTTTGTCGCATCTCTTCGATACGAAGTAAGTAACGATCATAGCGATCTCCTCTGGTACCTACTGGTACGTCAGGATCCGATTGGTCATGAACATCGTAAGGTGCTGCTTTTCGCGAATCCCAGCATACCCCTGGTTGGGATGGGTAGGCCCACCACTTCACTTTCACTTAGGCCTGGGCCAAGTCAGTGGGGGGGCCCTGTCGGGCTCCTTCCCCCCCCAAAAAAAACAAACTGTACGTGAGAGTTTCCCTTCATACGGCTCGAAGCATTCTCAGATGCCCCGAGAGGCATCCTTTCCTTGTTTGTTGGGTTGGTTCACGCGCGCGCAAACGAGCACCGGCCACACCAGCAGGAAACTATGACCAATAGAGTCAGACACTTAGCTACATCCGCACGCAAAAGGAATGTGGTTCTGGTTGAGGCTTTCTTTCCCTTATTAGTAAAGAGGGCGCGGGACGTTCTAGGAGTCCGTGCCTTCCGTTGGAAACACTTTTGGAATCCTTGTATGCAAAGCTCTATTGCTTCTTCTTTTTTATGAGCCAGTAGCAAGACCAAGAAGGCGAGCGGATCTGTTTTGATCAAGGAAAAAGCCCAGTCAGCCACCAACTCGGTGCAAGTCACGTGACCTACAGCTCGGCCTTCGCTTTTTGAGGCTTCCTATACCCACATCTCTATGTGCCCGTAGCACTTCCATATGGAGAAAGATAGGCTTACCATGTTCCATCAATAGCACCTAACCTATGCCGATTTTGGCGGACCGTGCTCCACCCCGGTGAACTCATGCGGTTCCGACGTGCCCAGAGGCCATAGGCGAATCCGTTCACGGTCCGTAGGACCAACACCATTCGAAGGTGGGTGGCCTGCCTAGAACAGTCCATGTTTGACTGGGCTTACACACATTCGCTCACTTACGCTGTCCCCCCTCAGCTCACCCTAGCCCCTGGGCCTTTTGCTCTTCTAACGTCAGCTCCAAGGCTTCACACCAAGTCTTCACTGACATAATATGCATGCTTAAGTAGGGTCAGGCAGAACCGTTGTTGCCTGATGGGAACTTCCCCCATATTGCTATCAATGTCTTCATGTCGCACGACCTCTTAACATTACACCACTGAATCCCCAATCCTTTGCTTGCTGCGCAGTGACAGTACCAATATCCACTAATCGTTGTTTCCAGATACGGTTGCCGGTTGACATCTCTTCTAATTCGTCGATACGAGAAGCAAATTGTTGTGTGGAGGAATCAATATCTCGACATAAGCCAAGAGGCAGATCTTGTGCCACTCCACCTGGTCGTATGAAACTGGCATGCATTCTGGCTCCCGAGACTCTTTCATAGAATTCCAACAATTTCTCCCGCTCCTCAAAAGCCCACAGGAACGGAGTTGATGCTCCCACATCCATAGCATGAGTAGTTAAAGCAAGTGAATGATTTGAAATTCGAGTGATTTCACGGAATAAAACTCGTATATATTGAGCTCGTAATGGTACCTCGCAATTCAAAAGTCTCTCTACGGCTGAAGAATGAGCGTGTTCTTGGGCCATCGTAGAAACATAGATAGGGTCGACGACGGAACGAAGAACGAAACTTGACGACAGCTTTTTCGTACACGTTCACTTGCATCACATACACAAGTGCTCTCTGAACCGTGCAATAAGGTCACCCATAACACGGCTCTCCCACTGGAGTGACCTTAGCCCCAGGCCATGCTATTCCATAATATTGGAAAAATGTCAGCGTAACGTAACAACTAGTATTGAAAGCTGGCCGACTTTTGAGGGAGGGAAAGCCTTTTCAATAGGAGCCCTACTTTCCAATCACTAAGAAAAAAGAACAATCAAAGCCCTATTATCGTTGTAAAGCTTCGTCTGTGATTTTGCCGGACCCATGGGAGTTTACTCGAACCATTCCCCAGTCTCCCGCACTGCTCAAGTCAGTGTGCGACTCCTACTGAGGACCTCCTTCCCTTCTGCCCACTCTCCGTTCACACGGTTCTCAAAGCAGAGGAGGAAGGGTGGGCAGCAGAGGTACCACGAGCCCTCTGTCCCACACATCTATCCAGAAGCAAGTGTAGTTCACCGGTTCCACCGAATGCTCCTATCTCTCGGCAAAGATCGTGTGAGTGTGCAGTTATGCTTCAGATGCTTCGCCATAGAATAGATCGACCCAGTTCCCATTCTTTTCCGGTGTACTCGCTTTATATCTCCGACACACAAGGAAGGACGCGGTGGGAAGGAAGCAGCCCTAGCCTCTGTCCGGCCGATCATTCCGCTGGCATCTCGCATTCACGCCCCCGTTTGACTGCCGCTCGGGGATGTAGTTGTAGATACGTTAGTCTTAGTGGTGGCTCCACCTGTTATCTCCTTCTACGACATGCTGTTGTCGTCGCCATATTCAATATGTCACTTAGTCATCTCTGCCTCGCTGCGGGTCAGCACCTCCGAAAGAAACGGAGGACTTCATTCAGTGACCCCGCGATCGCCCTCTGAACGATCAGAATAAGGTAAAGCTTGAAGATAAGTTTTGTACTCTATCAATTTCTCAGTCCCTCTAGTCGGGTGGGCTTAGGCCGCTTTTTCGACCAGATCCCCCTAAAAACCGTACGTGCGGGTCTCCCCGCATGCGGCTCACGCCATTCGAGGTGGCCCAGCCCAGCATTCATTCGAAAATCCTGTAGTGAAATTGAGACTGCTCGACCTCGGAAGCGAATTCGCGTGTAGGCAGCGCTGTCTGTCGTACCGTTGACTCTATCTATGAATTTCATTTGCTTTATTACATTATTGATATAGGCTCGCTCCCTCTTTTTCCAAGAATTCATGCACTTCCCTTGACTCCATAGGGCCTTCTCTAATAGGGAAAAGCCAACCATTTCCGTCAAATGACCAGGCCTCCCCTGGCTCTTCCACCCGTCCGGGCTCCTTTTCCTCCCTATGCTATGCTCCCCGGCGCAGGCCTACCACGCTTCGCGCCTGCGGCGTTTTCGCCAGACGGTCTTTGGCCAGTAGTGCCATCCTCCCCGCTGGCTGTATGGGCGGGTTGTCCTAGTTCTGTTAGGCTATGGATTACAGGAACAAATCACGTTGAATGGAACAGCAGGCGGGTTACACGTTCCACTGTGCCGAGATGTGAGGTGCAGGTGGTGATGATCACCCCGGGGTATGCGCTAGCGCCCTTGACAGGCACTCCAGAACCCGTCAACGCTTGTGAAAACCCGGGTCTCGGTCGGTCCTCCATTCATCCGACCGGAGGTGTGGATAACGAGGCCACCTTCACAACCTTCTCCCTTCTGTCCCTATGTTGTAGTAAGGTAGGGCGGTGAAATTTA
>NW_026775805.1:82092-98739 GCF_030987335.1 Cornus florida | reverse complement strand
ACCTTACTCCTTCATGAGCTGCTGGATCTCCAGCGTCTTTGCTTGATTCATCTTCACTCGCTGCTTTTGCTTTTCAGTTGGACAACGAAGAAATCCCTCCAGCTGAATAATCAGACTCTCCACCTGCTTCACCTACTATAGGTACCAAAAAGTCCATAGGGGCAGAGAATGTCTCTATTCCCGCCTTCTCATGCCTCTTCAATCGAATCTAGAATAAATAAGGTCACGTCAGGAGTCTAGTGGACCGCTTTTGAAGAAAGGTAAGCTCTCTGCATTACCAATATGAAGTGAATAACACAACTTAACACGAAAGCAGGTCAACACTGCGGGTGTCGAACCTTTCTTTCCACTTATTAGATTATTAGTAAAGCGCTAGCGAAGTTGAGGCACTTTCAACCAACCCTGAAGCAGCTTGTGCCAGATCGCGTTCTCCTCACCATGTAAATCAAAAGGCTAGGAAAGATCAACTGAAACTTTCAACAACGGAGCCTCTTGTAACTTGAACTACTTTCCCTGATCCACTAATGGCCACTCCTCTTTCATCATCCACAGACGGTTAAGCAGGGTGAGGCTCTTACCCACGACCTACGTACGTTTCGAATTTCTTGTTGTCAGAACTGATTTCAAAAGAAAATATAGAATAGATATGATCGTACTGATATCACTTCTTCACTTTCTTTGGAATAATGCCCGCCCTGACCGAGATCTCTCAATTCATTGAAAAAGGGGCCTGACTCGGCCTCTCTCTCATAAAGAACTGAAAAAGACAGAGCTGGCGTGGAGGAATTGACTTATGTTAGGATCCCAAGCAGAGCTTTTCGATCGAGGTTTATTTCGTCCTGAACTTCATTTAAGAGTACTTACTATATTCAAGGGAATGTGGTGACCCTTTTACCTAAAGAATTTATGCCACCAAAAACTCAACAATTTGTCATGGATTGCAACAAGCTAGCTAAATGGATAAACAATGGGAAGTTCTCACTTGATGAGTGAAAGTACGACGCTTCAGCCATACCTCCTGCTGCCACTTTAGGGAAACCCCTTATGATGCTAAGGCTGGATCAACTCTAAGAAAGAAAGGATGTATGTAAGGGGGGGCAACCAGACCGTACTCGTGAAGGCCCTTCGGCCTATCTATTTATTCTCTTTTGTATTTCATGTGCGGAACCACAGCCATTTACTGATGGCGGCAGCTACTTCGTTCATGGCTTTCATTCGGTCTGCAGCTCTCTTTCAAGGCTTACCATCCCCAAGATCTAAAATAGAAACTGTAACATTGGCTCTTGGACTTGCTGCTGTTGATAGACCATCACCCGCCCAAAAATGGAAAAGTACCCCACAAGGCCGGGCCCACTGTGATACAAAAGTAGAAACTTTTGAAGAAAGGAGGGAAGCTCCGCCCGAGATCTCTCAGAAAAGTAGGAATTTGACTATAAATAAATGGAAGAGCTCTGTAGCTAGCTCTATTGGGCAACGGTTTCTCAATCCCACTCCAACCTTGCCAGCAAAGCAAAAGACCTTCGAGCTAGGACGAAGAGTTTATGACTAGGCGATGGCAGTCTTTTATTAGCCTTCAATTCCTGTAAAGAGCCTACTACGGACAGTTGGCAGGCAAGCAAGTATAGACAGGTTAAGCCTACTGCTAGTAGGAATGCTCATATAAGGGGTCCGTACCGCCCAATAAGACCAAGAATAATGGCAATAGGTCGTGAAGGTGAAGTCCTTCCATACCCTCTCGCCATAACTAGCATTCTGCTTTAGCCTTATGGACATCTGGGATGTTGCTGGGCTTGAACATGATTAGATAAAGGATAGCTGGCCGTCGGTTCTCTACTTTTTATTTATAGTAAAGGGATTCGTTTCCGTGACTTAGGATTCAGCAGGTGACTCTTGTTGTAAAAAATGTTGATGGGGCCGGGTTCTATCTAACCTCGCCAGGGAGACCTCTTCTTCTAATAAAGACTGGACCTTACAATACAATATTATTACCTTGAGAATGACCGAACAGAGGCCCCTAACGGCCGCGCCTGTAAGGAGAATCCCCAATATATATAGAACTGCCAAGACTGCAGACATTTGATGTTATGACAGCTTTTCCTGCCTTTCCAATATGCTTTCTTTCTGTCTTGCCAAGAACCCCTTCGTATATGACTCCGGAAAGTGACAGAGGCGTCTCTTCCTCCAGTGCTTCTCGAAAGTTTGCCACATCTCCTCTGTTAATAGAGATTCTAAGGGCTTTTGCGGGGAACTAAAGAAGAACCCGCGGGGGATCCTGGAGCAGATGCACAAATGGTCATTTCCACCGCTCTAACTGGAATATAAATATCAGCATCGGTCAATCGCTTCTAAGAACGGTTCCATAAGGGTCAACGTAATAATTGCCAAACCTCTATTCGTGCTTGACTTGATTTCTCTACAGAATTCAAATAGTTATGGCATGGAATTGATTAATTGGGTGGCTGGGAGAGTCGCCCCATATTGCCAAAGGTTCGGGGCCGCTACTGGGGTTGGCCCGGGGTTGCCTTCTTTGTAGCTAATGCCAGCCAATGTGATTTACATGGGACATGTGATCCGAAAGGCAAAACGCATAATCAAAGAAGAAGTGGGCGTATTTATTATAGACTGCGGTGTAACGAAACCAGTGAGACCTGCTAGGAGACATATGCTTAATACACGAAAGCTCCCCCAGTTGTAAAACCACTAGCATCTTACTTTCTTCTATTACTGAAATAATGAAAATAAGGAAAGACCTTAGCTCGAGATGGTTCTAAGCGTTTTCTCGCTGGGGCCACTTCCAAAGAAAGTGAGAGGCAAGTGCTCTCAAAGGGCAAGCAATTGAGACGGGGCTGGTACCATCAAAGTGATATTGGCCTACTCCGCATATAACTTGACTCTTTGGTTGAGAAGAGAAGGTGAGGTCAACGAAAAAAGAGCCCTAAATTAGGGCATGTTATTGAATTGAGCCCCCATTTGAGTCACTTTTAGTTTCCCCCTGCTCTGGAACACGAGCAGCCAACAATCCTCCATATCCCACCCACATCCTCAAGTTTAAGACCTCGCTCCCTAAATAGGCTTTTGTCACCTCTCAGCTATCCTCCAAGTAGGTTTGATCCCTCGGTCAGCCCAATTCTCCTAGTTCTTGTAAAAATGCCCTCTCTCCTTCTTCCCAGCAGAGGATGACTCTTCAAAGAAGTTTCAGATATGTTCTTCGCAATGGACTTATTGGTGATTTTGGTTTGGACTCAGCAATCATTTTCAAAAATCATTTGTTGATCCACTAGTGGCCATTGATTAAAGGAAAGGGTCGAGGTGAGACCCTTTAGACTATGCCGCCTTGACCCCGAGCATGCAGGCAAATAGAAAGCGTGGGTCTCCTATGTCAATTAAGGGGTGGTGGTCAAGTCTGAACCTCATAGAAGCAATAGAAGGAAGGAAGGTAGAAGTCAACGTGGATAAAACAAAGGAGCTAAAGAATACGAACCAGCTCCATCCGCGAACCGGTCTCTATTGGCCAGGAAATCTCATCGGCAAGAATTGCGTATGTAACAAAGTGGATTGATTCCGCAACACGCTCTCAGGAACCTTCAGGTGCTCATCTCGAACAAGAACCCTCCCCTTCATTCAGTCCAGTTTCAGAATGGAATTCAAGATCCTTTCAACAATCCTAATCTTCACAAAGTCAAACCAACAAGTAGATATAGGTCTTCTTCTTTTCCTCATGACTCGCTTCCTCGATCAACCCCGTTTCCAATGTATTGCTCATAAGCTGTTATGTTCGAATGGATCTCCGCTTCTCTTCTGTCCCACTCCTTCTCTCCTAGGGAACGAACTACGGAAGTCACAACTTCAACAGAGAACTAGTTTCCCCAATTAGCCGGATAGGCTTATCTCAGGCTATAAACACCCCTTCTCTATTCCCTAAGCTGCTTCCCTGCATAACTTAATGTGTCAAGCAGAGTCAGACGTGATATCCATCCTCGTGTTAGGTATTGAAATCCTTTGATCTTCCCTAACCACCTTTCTCCAGCGAGGTGGAAGGTGGGTCCACTTCTTCCCTACATAACGCATCAGCTCGAACTGCTCTGTCATCCTAGCGCTTCAATTAGGTCAGATGGCCAAAGAGTCTATGTTGGTACAGCTGCTTAGCACTGACTTAGGGAACAGCATCTTTGGTAAGTCAGTAGTACGTGTGGTTCACCTCTCCAGGTTCTACCGCAGCAGTCCAATCATACTCAAACTCTCTGGGCGGCGGCCCTTCCTTAAGGGCGGAAGGGTCATTTCCACCCTAACCGTTAAGCGAGGTCACCCCGAAACATCCTCTCATAGATCAATCACCCATCATAGATCAAAAGAAAGTCTTTGCCTGCCGCTTGACCGTTGTGTTGAGAGCACAGGCCCCTGATCCGCTTCTTGTTTTCGTTGCCCATTCTCATCCCTTCTAATGTTCTAGCCCGGTCACTAAAGAAAGAAGGAGGAACCCTGCAAGAGCACTATGTGGATGGTTGATAATGGAAGGCACGCACAGAAGATTCACTTTGAGCTTGACTAATGAAAAGTGGAAGAAACCCCGTATTTTCGGCCTCAAGTTCGTTTTAGCTCTTGTGAGGGTAATCAAATGAATTGAAAACTTCCATTCCAAGTAGAGCTTTCCTTCAATCACTAATCGATTCTGTTTTGTCGCACAAAACTATATTTCTTGAATTTGAAAATGGGGGCTTTACCCTATATGCATCACATTTCGTCCTTGTGTTGTGGCGTGACCCTATTCGATCTACTTTGATCGTGAATTGATGGATATGATGGGTTGATTCTGCTGACAGTATAAGGGAAGAAGCGGTCCGAAAAGCAGCATGCCTACTGAGGGCTTGTGACTAATGGCTTGACGGAATGAAAGAAAGGCCAGCCTACTACCTTGTGTATGATCAAAGAAGTCTGTTGTTGAGCCAACCAAGTTGCGTTTGTTCTGATACTGAATTTCTCCTTCATGAAACCTCCCCTGAACCTAAAGGCTATAGACGTCATTCAATAAGGTCGCTATCCGTATACAAGATCAGTTGCACCTAGGTTCCTTTGTCGCGACTCTCGTGCAAGTTCTAAATTGACACGTTGACCTGTCAAACTTCTTGGAAGAGCCTTTGTCTTTGCCACAGCTCCTTATACTGGATAAGCATCCAAACTCCTTGCTTCTACTTCCGCTAGTGGATCTTTCAAGCTACGACTAGGAAGTTTGAACTTGATTTGTCAAATTTCCCCTCTCCTCTTGCCTTATATCTTGGTGATCGTAGGTTTTGCTCATGTCCTTCTAGGTGGACGAATCCATTTCTCTTATTAGTTTAGTGAGAACTGCCTCAAAAAGGGATGCAGGTAAAGACCTGGGAAAGAGTTCTTGTCAACGTGCTAACGTGGCCGATTCTTTGGTTCACCTGAGAAAAATAGCATTTTGAGAAAGGGCGTCTAGCTGATCCCTAGGAATTAGTAGAAAAATCCCCAACTTTTGTTACATTCTAATTCGAAAGACAAGCGAACCAGGACGATTGGAAAAGAGAGTTGGAACACGGTGGTCTCATTTTCCATCTATTCGATCACTAAGGGTTGCAAGGAAGAATGATCTAACAACTGAGGAAGAAAATGGTGAAGAAGGAGATGATTTATGAATGTTAGTGATACGAAGATTCCGCGAGCCGGCCAATATCCTTTTCTTGGCCCGCTCTGCTGCTGTGCTGGTTCATGCTCTATGGATGAGGTCTACCCGATATATACCTTCTTGAAGGAAGGTAGCTTGTCTCTCCCAGGTCTCGACTGTCATCACCAGCATAATCAACACCTTCACACAATGAGCTCGTAAAGCCCTATTTGAAGGGTAGAGCCGGTAGTCTACCACCAGCTTCCAACACAAGCACGCTAACCTTACCAGCTCTTGGCATATGAACTATCAAGATACTCCATCCAGAGTACTCTCTCTCTCTAGAGTATTCTAACGTTGATTCCCTGTGCAGAAACAGGTTCAAAAGAGATGAGATATTCTTTGTTTAGATTCAAGTGGAAAATATGATTCCACACGTTCAACTTGACTTGCGGGCCGGGTGGCTGGGGAACTTGATTGATTGTGTAAAAAGCCTGAGTGGTGCGCAGTGGTACCAGAAAAGTATTGAAACGAGAACGCAACAAGAAAGCAAGCTTATTCTATAAGGATAAGCAATCCAATTGAGTATTCGTTCACTTTCACTAAAGAGTAACCGCGGGCTGGGCCTTGTTCAGACCAGAGCGAGATTCTTGGCCAATCGGATTTCATCCTTTGAAGGAGAGAGCCCGGCCAACTGTCTCTTCTGTGTGCCAACTTCTGAATAATCCAATTCAATAAGGAAAGAGTGGGCATGGATAGAATATGAAGCACGGAATACCACCTAGCGAGTCCGCATTTGAAGGAGAATCAAGCAGGAGGATGATCAATTGAATGGAATGGTGCATATCAAATAAGTACTTTCATTTGAATAAGAAGGGGTACAGGTAAAACCTGCCAACAGTCAATCAACTAAGTCAGTCAGATGATTTACTGAATAGCTCCACTCGGGCTATAAGTGAAGAGTTCTTTTCACTTTCATGGAAGCAATTGAATGAATTGAAGAGCTCGGACGAATGAAGCTGTTGAGAGGATGTTCCCAGACCAAGGGAAGAAGGTATCAGATCTATGTAGTTGTACATCTTTTCTTTCATCTTCGTTTTTCCTTTCATTCCTCATAGTTTCGGAAGCAGCTGTTCTAAATCAAAACTATGCATTGGTCTCCCTTTAGTCTCTGAGGTTCTAAAAGCGCTCTGCCTGGCTTATATAATAGTTTATAGCACGAGTTTCAGATCACAATCCATAGCTTTCAATCCTTGGTTGTGTGGATCCCTATTCCCTAACCTCGCCCCTCTCTCCGGAGAACGGTGTCTGGGAATTGGGGTCTTAGCTTTCACGATAGGAATCCTTCTTTAGGTTTAGGTAGTCAAGTAGTACACCTGCACTTGCTTCGTAAAGCACTCTAAGCTTCTTCGTGGTACCTGCCTGTCGCTGCCTCATCCGCAAATAGATAGTAGAGGAAATGCCCATATGCTCCTTGATTGCAATGTCAGGTTTTGATTCTTCTCTCATGAATACTCCATTCTTAAGAATTGTAGCAACTTTCCCAGGGTTTTTCTTCTTCTCAGACGCTTCTTTTGAATAAGAAGCCTTAAACCGTGCAGAACTGTCACAAAGGAACCTGGAGCTAACTCACATCGGGCCAACCCTTTCAATTGGGAGTCTCTACCCTATCTTGAATACGAGTTAGTCATTTTCCGTATATATGAGATCAAACTTTCTCAATTCGCCTACTGATCCTCTAGGGCAGAGGTCAAAGTAACTTTCTCCTAAGTTTTCCTTTTCAAGGAGCTGATCCCAACTTGGTAAACCCGGTTGACCTCTCCGAGGATGGTGATGAAGTTCTTCAAGAACTCTTTACCAAACATGGATCCAATCACGTCAGAAACTAAGCCCGCGGGC
Source organism: Cornus florida (assembly GCF_030987335.1). Taxonomy (NCBI): domain Eukaryota; kingdom Viridiplantae; phylum Streptophyta; class Magnoliopsida; order Cornales; family Cornaceae; genus Cornus; species Cornus florida. Next base: position 91,217 of record NW_026775805.1, on the reverse strand, counting down.
ACCACACCAGAAGTCAGGGAATGGCGCCCTGTAATACTTGAAAAAGCAGGTCAAAAGCGTACAAAAGTGATCCGCAAGTGGCGGACTGGTCGACCTTGTGTTGGCAGATGCAAGCGATTTGAATTTGAATTTCCCAACCTTCTAACAAGCCTTCGTAATTCATATGAAAATCAGATTGCTCAACCAGCTTTCTAGCTAAGGGTTCCAAGCAGAGCAGCTAATTCTAATCACTTCCATCCCGCGCTTCAGCGGTTGAGTCATCAAAAGCTATGTGAATCCATTTCCTGTCCCGTCGTCTCTTTTTCCCGCCCTGAGGCCGATCAGCCGCAGCGGCCAGGCTCTACCGGAGGCTTTGTTCATGCACAAAGGAAGTTTCAAAGCAACGAGCTGATGTGGAAACAAAACAACAAGCGTAGGCTGCTGAGAAAGAGAAGATCCAGTAACTGGGAGGTTTGGTCCATGTCATCCCACCAAGGTCACATCTGTCTATAAGACACCCATGCTCACACCAGACGGTTGAGAAAGAAGAAGGAAAAAACGGAATTGTCTTGCATGGATTCTCAATAAATAAGGAGAATGAAGGACCACGTTGAGCTAAGTTTCGACTATTGCTCAAAGGAAGAGTGATTGAACCATTTAGAGAGTGGCATAAAGACCACGGAACAACAAAAGAAATCTAGAAAATGAAGTCGGAAAGATGCGACAGGAAATCGAAAACTGCTTCTCCACTTTAGCCCGAAAAAGGAGCTTTGGGCGAAGGAAATTTAGAGCCATTGAGTAATGAAAGAGAATGCGTCTATATAAGGAAATAAAGGAGTGAAGAACCGATCCATTGATCGACGCAATACTCACTCACCAAAGAAGAAGGCAGCCTTGCTTTGAGATTGAGAAGAGACGCCTTTTCCGTTATAGACTTTGTCTGCTTTCCGCCCCCACGCTCCCCATTAAGCATGTTCGACACGCAGGTGTTAAGCATCTAGCTAGCGTTCCGATCAAACTCTCATTTTCGCTAAGAAGAGAACTTGCACAACTGACTGGAGACATCTCTTCGGAACGGGTCGCTATAGGTCCCTTAATTTAGCTCTCTCTGACCAGAATCTGTACAGGGCAAATGGCACCCTCTGTTCCCAAGTAAAAGGGCAGAAAGAACTTCTCGTCGCCTCTTCTCTGTCTCATGAGCCTCGCCTTCTTAGTACGGAATTCAATAGCGGATACGGCTGGCTAAGTGCAAGAACGTTTACCCCTCCGAACAATCCCACGGGGGATCAGTCAAACCTTTCTGACTACTTTGAATAAGGAATTCTAGTTGGTTGAGCTATTCCAGGTAAGCAGGAGCTGACCAATCCAGCAAACGACGGCATTTAAAGAGCAAACAAGCGGAGTCAGAGTTTCTTCTTTGAAAGTCTCAGTCGCTCTTCCTTCTGCCCTTTTGGGTCTGACGAAGGGTTCCTGATCCGCATGGATGGGGCCAAAGACGATGGAACGAGCTTCACTTCTTTAGTGACAAGTAGAGTTTAGAGCAATGAATAGTAGCGGAAAGGCGCACAATCTCCAAGAGATTGGTGTAATAGACATGGATCATCCACTTTGTTTTCCATTTCTTATCTTTCGAATTTAGATTCCCAATCACTAAGAAAAAGTGGAAAATTACTTTTTCATTTTGTTTATGGAATATGCCACCCATTTTCCTTCTGAGCCAGGATCGATCCAGCTTTGTGACGGCTCTGTTATAGCAATACATAACAGGGTTAATGGACTTACTAGCAGCCCCCTATTACAAACAATTACAGATGTTCGAAGCGAAGGGCTTCTTTTAAATTCCTCAAATAGTCCCGGGATAGAGTCTTTTGAAAAACCCCTTCTACCAGCAAAGTCAGTAATCTCCTCTACTGAGGACCAGATGCGTGTGCCGCGCTTTGCGATTGAGAAGCTGTTAGCCCAGCTACCTTTGCGGGAGACTCCACTCTACTTGGAGGTACTCTGTCTTGGATTCAAAGGCTTCCAAATCCTCTTTCCGGACTGGCTGTTAGCAAGGAGACAAGTTCTATTTTCTTAAACACACAAGGATTGTGAAGCAACAACAACCCCCTTACCGTTACAGAAAGCGCAACATTTAGATTTAGATAAGGGATTAGCCACCACTGTTGTCTCCATTCCTTAAACTTCTCTCCTGGAGCTAGATATCCTGAACACAGATGAAGGGCCAAAAGCGGACACCAGAAGTCCAAGTCCATCCATCTCAACCGGCCAAGATCTAGATCCAGTGGCTGTGAGCCTGCCTTTACTTTGTGAAAGCATAGAGGCTTTGTTAAGTCAATGACGAGGAAATTGCCCCGCGAAAATAGCATCCACTTTCAAATGCCACAACGGCATCAGGTGCCAAATCCGCAACACCCGACACGTATCCTTTTTCTATAATATAAAAAGTCCCCCGGCTGGGGTACTATCCAAGTACAAGTAAAGGCGCCACTAGAGAAGAGTATGAAATCAACAGTAGGGGGGGTAGTTCGTCCACTCAACGCACTGCGCTTCTACCAACGTCAGCACGTTGACCCGCTTTTTGAATTCAAATGAGATGGTAGTTTACGAGTTGGTATTTGACAAGCTCTGGAATGGAATTTCTTTCCAATGTTTGGAGAATAACCCTGTAAATTGGCCATGATGGGGCAGCTTACATTTCTTTTCGGGTAGCGGTATTTTCAAGCGGTGAAAGTCATCAAGTGAAGAGCTGAAGAAGTTGAAATAGAATGAATTGATTGCTGTGTTATTAATAGCTTGGCCCATATTTTCCTATTTCTTTCTGGCCGTTCTCGTCCACTTCAAATTCAATGCAATCTCCTACTTATATTACGCGAATCCTTGTCCCATCTCTGTTCGCTGTCAGTCACTTTGAATGATTCAATCAAGCCACAGGTTTCCCCACGGCTACCCTGTTTCGCCCTCTTCTCTGCCAGACGTCTCAATTCTCTTTGTGCTATTTTTCTTCCCTTCTCACCGGTTCCCTGAAGTACATGATGTGAGCTACGTTAAGGTAAGCTTTCTTCTGAGCATCTTCATTGCCTTCTTTTTCTGTAATGGGTTGGCTTTTCAAAAACGAACCTCATTGTCTGCTAGGAAGCGAAGGGAGTCAGAATCTTGAAAAGAAAGGACACTCTCAGTTGCCTGTCCGGGGTGAACTTTCTCAACATCACCTGTAAGTGTCAGTGTATTAGGCTGACCTGGCTCGGCTTGCTCCTTGAGAACAAAAGCAGCAGATGTTGCGACCTTCGGGCATTGTATAAGATGTGCGTCTGTCAGGTATGGTTATGGGTTTTGTTCTTTTGCTAATTGGGAACTAGCAGCCTTGTGGCTTTGGATTTTGAGAAGCTTTTTTCCTTTTGTTCGAGAAGAGGTTGTTTCGTTGCATCGGGAGCGGAGCGCTCGTCGACTAGATATGAGGAGGGAGATGCCAATTTGATGCTGTTCGTTGAGGCATTACTTAGCGAAGTCGCTGTGAAGTGAAAAAGAAGGATCCAATTTCAATGAGATTTGCACTAATATAGAAGGGAGATATATAGAAATATCTATATACAATGCAAAAAGTAAAATTATGGTTAATTTCTCTCCTGCGTGTAAAGGCTAAGTTCCAAGAAGAGCGTTTCAACTGCGTCTGCGGGATGTCATGATTTGACCAATCAGACAGACATCCCGGTTAATGGGAAGCCCAAAAAGCCGCCCGTACCACTATAACCAAAGAAGAAGGCCGAAAAGAGCCTGCAGCTCTAGTTCCTACTTCGGGGATAAGTGGTTTCACCAATCAAGAATCAAAAGAGGAAGAAATTCCAGATTTACCCAGTTCTCTTGGATTGAGTATGTCGAGGAAATCAAACGCAAAAGGTTGAGCCAACGGGATAGCCAAATACAAGAAGGGCATTCCGATCCATTCCTGACCACAGGGATGGAGACAGGTTAGTTAGCCTTGTGGAGCAACTCTAAGAATGAGACAGTTGAAGGAAGGAAAATGGTCAGAACCGCTTCCCCAAACATGGAAGAAAGAGGTCTATCGAGAGCCTGCTGTGCCCTCTATAGTAAAGGACTAGGGCAATTGACTTGGCTGACAGGAGCTCTTTGACTATATCTGCTGTTTGAAGTATTCTGAGAGTTCCATGACCATATGTATGTCTTCCGCTTTACGATGTGATGAATCTGTCTGTTATGCTTGGCTGGACCAAGTCCGGTTTGGTTTTTGATACGGCGCATCAATAGTTAGAGGAAATAGTTCCAATCACTGGCTCAAATCGAAAAGGGTTAGAAACACTCAAGGATTGTTGTATAATAGGAGTTGGCTACAGTCACTGCCACTTCCTGCGGTGGAAGATCTTCCTTTTTCTCCTAACAAACAGTCGAAGGCACAGAATCACTCACTTTTTTTAGCTTGACTTCATTCTGGAAACCTGTAGAAGAATCTGAAAAAGAAGAAAGTCTCCCAGCCGAAGCTATTCTAGAATTAGGCTAGCGCCTTTGACCGCTTTCCTCGCTATACCCGCTGAAGCATTGCAGTAGTAAGCAGGCCGCCCGGGGATCACCCTTTGGTGTAATATCTGACTTGTGACGGCCCATAAGCTTGCTTGTACCTGTTGACATGGAATGTGGGCCCAGATTCCCCCTTTCTTTCTGATGTTGTCACTAGAGTCGTAAAGAGATTCAAGATTATGGGCGGAGCAATTCCTTAGAGGCTTAGCTCCATCAGCGCCAATAGAAGCGGGGGGTAGAACAGTTTGGTAGCTTGCAGGGCTCATAACCTTTGAGACAGACAGACGGTTTTCAGTTGAAAATCCTTCGACTTGATGCGGAATTGGTGTGTACTTCCACTGGTTCTGGGGCTTTTTCTTCAAGGTCACATTGCGAAATACCACGAGTAAGTAATCTAAGTCCGGGGGCTATTCCTGGAAAGAGGGAGCGAAGTCCGTCCTAAGCATCAAATGCTAGTTTTGAAGCCGAAAAACACGCTGTATATTGGGCCTGGATACAACTGTTTTAATGCTGTTCGTTGACCTCACCTTCTCTTCCTTCCCCAATGAGCCTGAACATGCTGTGTGGATAGAATCTAGGAACTGCACACCAAAGCAGTGATGGAAAGGCAAGTGTCTCTTCAAAGACCCCAGTTCCGTTGGAATAGAATATCTTATGTAATTTAGAATCATATTTTCTTTCCAAAGAAAGAAGGTAAGACGACAAGCCAAATAAGCTAATCGCTTAGCAAGTTTCCTGCTTAATGAGAACCCAGCCAAGTCACACGCTACTGTTTAGGAGGCCTAAACTCGAGACCTCCATATTCTTACATGGAGTTGATACGCCTGCCCATAATCTTGAAGTATAAGTGAAATGATAAGGGGAGAAAGCCACTTCAACAACGCCATCTTCATAGGAGATTGCTCGTGACTGTATTCGTATTGAAGAGATGCATGTAAATGTAAGGTATGATGGCGTAATATGCCAATCTGAGTTAGCGCTTTACTAATAAGATAGAAAGGGTGACCTTTCACTTCAGATTTCTGATCCAGTCTGGAAACGGTGCCCAGAGAGTCAAAAGAAAGAGTGGAGGCAACAGATTTACATAGTTGATTTACCTTACGATACCGATATACCCTGTTCTTGTGATCAATGCTAAGGGAAGCTGGGCTTTTCTCTCTCATTGAACGTTGGTTGATTTCCTAAGAAAATGCATTTCCAGTTCCAGAATGAATCAATGTTGGGAAGGGCAACTAAGGAATCTCGCTGACTAACAAACAACAGCGCTGACTGAAAGGAAGTCAAATGTGCAAGGGGAGAGTTGGGAAAACAAAGCTTCCCAGCTATCTAGGAAATTCTGACTCGGCGAGTGGATATTGACTCTATCAGTAGCACTCTAATCAAAATGGAAATGAAAAATCTCATAGGAGATGGCACTGACGCCAATGCGAACCAAACATTCCCCTCGCAAGGCCCTTTTCGAGAGCTTTAAGCCACTTTCTCTGCCGTTCACGTGTTCTTCCCTCTCGCTGCCCCAATCATCGGTTTTGCTCTATTGCAACCTGGTCATGGAAAAGATATCAAGCTTCAGCTTCAATCTCCTCAACACTTTCATCAATGCTTGGGTTGACGGATCTCTCCATCTCCATTATCCCAGCATAGTTGTATGTCAAGGGTTTCACCTCGTAATCTGACTGTGGTGTAAATCTTTGTAGAGCAGCATCCACTTGGGAAATTGACAGGTCGTGAAGCCCAACAGAGTTGGATCCTGGCTCAGTTCGCCTACCGGTGAGTAAAGAATCTCAGTTCCAAATAGAACTCTGAAGTTTTCTTGTTCCGTGTTTAGTAAATCAAGCTATGAAAGGAGCCGGGTTTGGCTGCCTTTCAATCAATCAAGTGTTTTTCTTATTCCTCACCTTAGCTTTTCGAAGGCAGGTTTCAGAATAAGTAAAAGAATGAATAGCTTCATGAATGTAGGGATAACAGGAGAAAGAAGCTACAATCTTCACACTAGAAGACTCCCCATGTGAGAGAAGAAACAGTTCGATCTATTTACGGAAATACTTTTCAAGAAATTCCACTTACACCAAAAGCACTATTTGAATTCAGATTCGCTTATAAAGATCATGGAAACTTTCGCTTTAGCAGGCAACCCAAAATGTGGAAAGAACAAAGCTGCGGACCACTAAGAACGAGAGAGGAAGCAGCTGTTAGAAATGAAGGGGGATACCGGGAATCCTCCCCAGTAATCTTTAGTGAAGAGGCAAGGCTTGCTCTTCTGGCCGACGTCTCATGCCGACTATGTAATATCGTAGAATAATGGCAACCCAGCTTGCATCCATTTCCTATATCAGTAGCGCCCTAGTTCCCCGGGAACTATATTTCAAGACATATCGCTCATCTGCGCATAGATGAGAAAACAAATGTAATCCGGCCAGTCAGACCTATGAACACTCACCTACTTGCCCTAGAGTTTTATAACTGCTACAATTTCTTTAGCGATAGTTAGTTAAACTGAATTCACCGAAAAAGCCTCTTTTTCGAGTTCACTTTAGTAATACAGTGAGGGTAAAGCACTTTAGCATATGGCTATCGTTCCTTCTGAGCCAGGATCCAGCTCAGTTATAGCAGAAGAAAGAACAAAGTTAATGGACAGAGCGAGCTCCCTATTACTATTACATATGTTCGAAGGGCTTCCTTCTCAAGACATAAGCAAGGCTTCCTATTAGAATAGAACATTCAACTTCAAACTTCTTATTCTACGAGAATCTAAGATTCTACTTTTTTTGAGCAATGAAAGAGGGAGAAACTGACTCACAGAAGAGGGAAGATTTGCTGTTAGAAGCGAGCACTGCCATTAGAGACTTTGATAGATGTACATCCTTCTTCTATTTCTATAGATCGCTTCATAAAGAGATTCCAGAAAAGGCAATGAAAGTTCGATGCGAGACAGAAAAGCATTAGGAAAGAGCCGAAAGAACATTTTCGGAACACCCCAAAAAGAAAGAACCACCTTGCCCTGTTCGTCAATACTTCTTTACCACGGCCAGGGTCTTATTTGGCACCAGCTGGGGAGTTTTCAGATGGGGGAATTTGAATTCATTTTCAATTGGATTTTCCATTTCTGCTGTATTATCAATGGGAGGAGCGCCCAGTCAAAGAGAAGGCCCACTTACCGTAAACCCCCTAATGTCTAGGAAGATGCCTGTTCTCCACTAACCACAAGGCCTTTGCAAAGGAACTTGGAGACGAAATGTGAAAACAAGATGTATTGGATACTAGAAAGAGAAATAAAGCGAGAACGCAATAAGTCATTTCTTGCTGCAAACACACTCTCAGTAAGAATTCTTATAATAAGGGCTTAACATTATTATCTAAGCAGGGAATCGAAGTCAGTCGGAAGGGAAGGACGACAGTATATGAGGTAGCAACATTGATTGGACTGAGGACATACGTACCACACCAGACTCAGAAAGTTCGAACCGTCTCGGCCTCCAAGCTCATGGTTTTGTTTAGTCCTTTCCGTTTTTGTTTGTGGAAAGCAGGATGCGAGATATCCATTTCATTCATTTTTGCACCAAGCAAGTTGAGAAGAAACTCTCAAGAAAATATTGTTATATAAGTAGAGTAGAGAGGATCTCTATTTAAAAGAAAAAGAGCGAAGAACCAATTCATGAAGCCTTTACTCAGTTGGGTTGGAGAACTGGCAATTGTCTAAGTAGCTCTGCTCTACAAAGACTGGAACCACAAGACAAGCTAACAAATTGCCCGTAGAATCCTTCGTTTAAAGCACCTATAATAGGGTAGAGATCCTACGAGTGAGTCTTACGTTGCACCTGTTTGTTTATATGTTAATGTTGGTGGAGTATGAAATATGAAAGCAAATCTTCCTCTTAGCGAGGTTGGCTTCCAGTTCTGAGAGGTTCTTTCCTTATATCAACCCAAAACTTGCACGAGTCTGGCTGGCTATTCACTCACCTTTTGCTGCTAATGGGCAGCGGAGTCAAATCCTCCAATGGGATGGGATCCATTACCAAATAGAATCAAGGTCCGAAACAACTTCTCGTCGCTGTCTCTATCCATCCCTGGACCGGGGCTGTTTGCCATCCTTGCGTACAAAAATAAGGTATACGGAATCAACCGAAACCGACAGAGGTGCCATTTCTTCAGCTGGTCATTGCGCTCTTCTTTGTAGATTCGATTAAAGGACTTAGCAACCATACCATCCTTTGTCAATAGCGCGGGAGGATCATTAGTAAACAAATGACAGGGAAGACAAGGCTACCGCGAAGCTACGCACAAGGAGTCAAGAAGTCAATTTATTCGTCGTACTTGTGCAAGCGCTTAAGGCATGAACTAAGATTATGGTATAGTAGGCTTGTCTTGCTGGCACCTGCTGTTATGTTAGTAAGGGGAGTTTGCTTTCCAAGATCAAACATGGCTGCGTAGTCCATTTTCTTCTGATGTTCCCCCTCTATCAAGCAAGATCTTTCTCCCTTGTGGGTTCGCCTTTGCTAGGTTCTATCATATTAGGTAAAGAGTTCCCCTCATTGCTTTTAGTTCGAACTGAGGAGATTGATGACGAAGAGGAAAAGGAAGAAGAAAGTGGACCGAGAAACCGTAGCCCAATTGCG
>NW_026775805.1:54592-77092 GCF_030987335.1 Cornus florida | reverse complement strand
TGATCGTTTCTACCAACTTAAAGTCCCAATTAGAATTCCTTTTATGCAGAAATATCCTGTTGGATAACTTACATAATCTCTATTACTAATCCTTTGTGTACCTTGGTGTTCCTAACCATCCACTCATTTTTGCCCAATCCCCCATTATAATAATACATGTCTGGTAATAAATAATAAAAACCCCATCCAGTTGATCTTTTGAACCCGCTTCAAGACATGATGACTAATCAACCAATCTTGGGGTAAGCAGCCTCTACTGTTTATGTTTACTTTCACTTAACTCTTGTACATAGGAAATGAGACTCAATCTTTTTACTGCGAATTTAAAAGCTGTTTTTCTCACTCATATAACTATCTGGCTGGTTTAATTCATCAACCCAAATGTTGAATAAAAAATATGAAAATATGTATTCAACGCATTTAACTTCTTTCCTATAAAGCAAGGAAATAGGGAAAGTTTTTGTCTCAACGAATCACACGTAGAGATATTGATAACACACATAGAGTTAATGGTATTTCATAACTAATTGATTGAGCAGCAGCTCGCAGACCACCTAAAAAGGAATATTTATTATTTGATCCATATCCTGACATAAGAAGTCCAACAGGAGCAATACTTGAAATAGCAATCCATAAAAAAACACCAATACTGAGATCGGCTAGAACAAGGCGATAGCCAAAAGGAATTACTAAATAACTTAGTAAAATTGATATAACTGCTATGGATGGGTCCGATACTGAATAAACGAGGATCTCCTCTAGATGGAAGAAGGTTCTCTTTGAAAAGTAATTTTGTCCCATCTGCTAGAGCTTGAAGAATTCCCAAAGGGCCGGCGTATTCAGGTCCAATACGTTGTTGTATTCCTGCTGATATTTCTCTTTCTAACCAAACAATTACTAGTACACCTATTGTGATTCCTAATACAAGAGTCAAAATAGGGACAAGCATCCATATGATCTCATAGACCTCTTTTAACGATTCCAATCTGGAAAAAGAATTGATAGCTTGTACTTCTGTTGTATCAATTATCATTTCAACGATCAACTTCTCCCATAATGATATCTATGCTACCTAGGATCGTCATAATATCGGCCAATTTCATTTTTTTAACTAACTGAGGAAGAATTTGCAAATTGATAAAACCTGGTGGGCGAATTTTCCATCTCCAAGGAAAAACACTCTGATCTCCTATGAGAAAAATTCCCAATTCCCCTTTTGGGGCTTCGACTCTTACATAAAGTTCTTGGTTCGACAATTCAAAAGTTGGAGAAGGTTTTTTACTAATAAATCGATATTCAAAATCATTCCATTCGGGATTCCTTACTTTATCAAAGCGTCGGATTTCTAAATTCTCATAGGGCCCCCCCGGAATTCCTTCTAGAGCCTGTTGAATAATTTTTATGGATTCTTTCATTTCACCGATTCGTACTAAATAACGAGCTAATGAATCCCCCTCTTTTTGCCATTGGACTTCCCAGTCAAATTCATCGTAACACTCATAATGATCAACTTTACGAAGATCCCATTGTATTCCAGAAGCTCGCAGCATTGGTCCTGATAAACCCCAATTTATTGCCTCTTCGCCTCCAATAATGCCCACCCCCTCAACTCGTTCTAAAAAAATAGGATTCCGCGTAATAAGCTTTTGATATTCAGCAACCCCTGTTAAAAAATAATCGCAAAAATCCAAACATTTATCTATCCAACCATGAGGTAGATCAGCAGCTACTCCTCCGATACGAAAATAATTATGCATCATTCGCATACCGGTAGCAGCTTCGAATAGGTCATATATTAATTCTCTTTCTCGAAAAATATAGAAGAAGGGGGTCTGCGCACCAATATCGGCCATAAAGGGGCCAAGCCATAACAAATGAGAAGCTATACGACTTAATTCCAACATAATTACTCTGATATAGCTAGCCCTTTTGGGTACTTGAATATTTCCTAACTGCTCTGGTGCATTTACGGTTATTGCTTCTGTGAACATAGTAGCTAAATAATCCCAACGTGTTACATAAGGCAAATATTGTATAATTGTTCGGTTTTCCGCAATCTTTTCCATCCCTCTGTGTAAATAACCCAATATTGGTTCACAGTCAATAACATCTTCACCATCTAGAGTAACGATGAGTCGAAGAACACCATGCATTGATGGGTGTTGAGGGCCCATATTGACTATCATGAGGTCTTTTCTTGTAGCTGTTGCAGTCATAAGTTTTTCCCCGATTCATTCTTCCATGAATTGCTGAAAGCGAAAAGAAGTTCATCAAAAATGAAGCGAATAATTCAAAATGACTCATCAAATTAACGAGTTTTTGTCTCTCGAATACCCAACTGACTAATTAATTCTTTATAACGTACTCTATTTTTTTTTGACAAATAAGCCAATAGCCGTTGACGTTTTCCCAGAATTTTCCGCAGACCCCTCTGAGATAAATAGTCTTTTTTGTGCAATTCCAAATGGGAAGTAAGTCTCTGTATCTTATTGGTGAACACACGAATACTTGAAATTCAACGGACCCCCTCTTTTCTTCTTTTTCTTGGGAAATAACCGAGATGAATGGATTTTTTACCATAAAAGAACCCCCCTTTTACATATATTAATTTTACCGATCAGTAATAATAATAAGGCTAGTCATTTTAATCTGATATACACAATAATCTAAATTTCTTTATGGACTCCAATTTTATCAAGTAAAATGAATCAATAATCAATTCAATTTAAAATTGGAGTCGGATAGGAATACAAAAGGATAATACATTTCTGCACTTACGAAAGAGAATAATTTAGGCCTAAAATAAAGAAGATTCATTTCTATATCGAATGGATACGTCATTGAATTAGTATCGTATATTAGTGTAAGACAAGGCATGTGCGCATTTGTTTTGTTTGCTTTTAGATACTAGATATGATAGAGGATATAGAGGAAAAATGTACCATCAACAAAGTTTCAATCGTGGATACATATGTATCCTTAACATACTGAAACGACTTCCATTATTGGTATCAAACCAATAACGATTCATACAAGCTAAATCTTCTAATCGATAATTGGGCCAAAGGAAAAACTTTAATTTAATTAATTTATTTTTCTCGCTATCAAGATGCGGATTTTCATCCAAAAATGGACCCCAGTCTTTTATGCTGTTCCCGTTGCAAAATACTGGATTTCTATCCATACCATTTCTATTCTTTGAATTGAAACAAATTAGAATTCTCAACTCTCTACAACGTCTAGATGATAAAATATTTTCAGGAATAAGCAAATCATAATGATTTTTGTCTATATTTCCAGTTATCTTTTGATGTTTTGCAATGAATTCATCAAAGTTCTTCTTATCAAGATATTCTTTTTCTCGGTATCTTTGATTAGTTTTGTGCTTACTCTTATGAACCAATGAAATACCGAGGGTTTGATACATAATAAATTGTCCGTCGTTTTTTAAAAACAGACGAACGGGTTCGATAATCAATATTCCCTTTTTCATCAATTCTGTAAGAGTTAAATTCTTTTGAATCAGCATTATATCCAGACTTATTTCTCTCCTTTGAATCGAGAATATAGCAATTTCTTTTGGATTTCTCAGTCTAAGCAGGAGACAATATACTTTGATATTATTGATCATTCTTTGATTCAAAGTCTCATTCCATCTCAATTGAAAAAGCAAATACTTGTTCAAGAAGAAATGGAGTTCTGCTTCCGTGTTATTCTTGTATTGTTTTTTATTTGTACGTTTTTTCATATCTGATTCCGGATACTCTTCTTCAATATCGTTTTGTTGGTTTGAGAGAGGGGACCCAAGATATTTTTTGTTTTGTGCATCTGATCCAAGATCCCCTTGGCCTGCGGGTTCTTTTTCGTTTTCTGCTTGATTTATATTCTTTATCTTTAATTCAAAAGATTGTTTTTTATTCGGTGGTATAAAAAGATTCCTTTGTTGCTTTCCGTTGATGTTTTTATTTTTACTCAAATTGTCAGTTATAGTTAAGTTTAAAAGAAGCAATTTGCTTGGTATAACCCATGGTTTTATTTTATATATATTATAAAGTAACAAAAATTCTGGGAAGAACCAAAATTCCAGATTCAATATGGGACGATTTAGTATTTCTTCATTCATTCCCATCCAATCTAAAAAGATTTTGTTTTGGTTGGTTGGATCGAGAAGGGAGTTCAGCAGCAAAGAGAAGGTCAGAGGACTTCGTGGAATCTTTCTTTCGTTTGGGGAAGGCTTAACGGCGCTCATCATGTCAAGCTTCAGGCAAGCGATTGGCTCCAAGGGACTTTAGAAAGAAGAGGAATGAGCCATAGTGTTGAACTATTTCAGGAAGCACCCCTCCAAAATCAATCCTTGATTGCCAGCGATCAATATTTCTTCTCCAACTAACCGGAAACCGTCAGGCCCCACTCAAACTAGCTGCCCTGTCACCTTAGAAATCTGCATTTCTTCGATTTTAGAAAATGGAACTAGCCCGGGGATGCTCAAGCTCAATATCATATTGGTTGTGTTCTACCAACGAGAAGGCCAGGAGCCTCAAGAAAAAGATGAGAAAGAGAGAAGTGTTCCATATAGGTTCGTATTTCTACTGTGGCGCTATATGATCTTTAGCTATAGGTATCGTATAGTGTGCTTGCTATAGAAAGTAAATATACGAGTCACGAGTCAGAGGAGGCGAGGCGGGTCATGTTCATATTTGAGTGCTGACTTCAGCCTCACATCAAGGTGACAGGATTCGAACCTATGGCCCTCTGTACCCAAAACAGATGCGCTGACCAGACTGCGCTACACCTCGTCTCACCACCCCGGAGCATATAGATCCACCCGATCGATGAACACTCAAACCGAACTCGCCCATCCTTTTGGGCACAGGGACGCGAGAACCAATCCGAGGTTGAACCCGCTTTTTTAGAAAAGAAGCTGCCTCCAGCAAGATAGGGCGACGCCAAAAAGCCGTATAGCGCAGGAGCACTCACATTTTTTGGCTGACTCTTTCACTTTCATTTCAAAATCCGGCTCGATCCCGGCTATGTTTTGGACCCTTCGCCCGCCTAGAAGTGGATTCGAACCACTGACACAAGGATTTTCAGTCCTTTGCTCTAACCAACTGAGCTACCTGAACCACTTTCCTAAAGTCAGTTTTCTTCATCGAATAGCGCCCTACCTTACCACTTGACTAGTCAGGGAAAAAGCCCTCTTTACTTGACTAAGAAAATCAAATAGAAAGTGTCTCGCCTGTTCATCAAGCTTTCGAGCAGCTCTTTCAACTGCCGCCTAATCCCCCAATGCTCAAGAACCGAGAGCCATCCAGTCCCCGGACGGCCGGAGGGAGCTTACTTATAGAAAGAAGTCTAGGCCGGTCAAAGAGAAAAACAAGGCGAAAAGGCTCCCCGCTCCTAGTCATTAAGTAAGTAGTGCTATTCTGTCCTCCGGGGGACTGGACTCCACCAAGAGGTTCTTTCTCTCACGTAATTTCGCCCGCCCGTTCCACTTCCGTGCCGGAGGAAATGGGATTCGAACCCATGATACAATCTTCTTGTATGTCGATTTAGCAAACCAATGCCTTAAGCCACTCAGCCATACCTCCAAGTTGTTGATCGGAATGGAATTGGATGTGCGGGGTTTGGTTGGTTGCCCGAAGGGCTATCTGCTCCGATCAACTGCGTAAGCCGTAGCGCACTAGCTCGCGTACTCTTCCTCTATGAGCGAGACTCTATCCAAATCTCTCACTCGTTGGGCCTTCTTTTCTATTCAAATCCCACCACTGAATGATGAACTTTGCCAGTTTTCGCCTCCGACCCGACCAGGAGAGAACACACGGTCAAGCCAAGCCCTTACCCGCCGCCTGAATGGAATTCATATCTCCTTCCTCTGGTCGAGAAGGGGGAAAGCCGGGGGAACTTACCTGTGACTCTTCTATTCCATTCCATTACGGAGAAGTCCATTCTCGTCATGATCGATCCACGTCCTACCGTAGTGCCCGGAGAACCAGGCTTCCTTAGCTTACAAAGCTAGCTTACTAACGCGAAGGAATTTCTCGTTGATTGCACGCGCTAGCCAGCAAACAAGCAAACCCCTCTGACTCACCTCTGAATCTATAAAAAAGCCCTTTCTCCCTTTTTCGAATTCACATTTCAGAATATTACAACCAACGTATTGTACAGCTTGTGCAAGAAATTCCTTAGTCTGTAGAAAGCAGTGTTTTTCTTTAATGAATTTCACTTCTGCTAATCCCCTTATCCAACGTCTTATGCAATGGGTCATCACCAGCATATGAACAGGTGGACTTCTCCTGTTTGTTATAGGCAGACTTAAGCTTCACACTGATGCTGCCTTTGACAAGTTAACAGGGTTATGTGGAGGTGTGTTGGTACTTCGCAACCATGAAGGACAAGCTATTAAGGGGGGCGGAAGTTTGATTTCGAGATGTGGGCCGAGGTGGCCGACGCTCTTGTAATTAGAGAAGGTTTGCGGATTCTTATCCAATGAGGATATTTGCATGTTGATTTGGAAAGTGATTTCCATTCTGTGGTTCATTTTAAGACTGCTGATCCTTTGTCTATGGTGATTGTTGAAGACATCCAGTTTTTGCTTCAGAAGAACTTGGGATTTCAACTGGTTTGGTGTCCTAGGCTGTGCAACAGAGTGATGTAATAGGTAAATGGTCTCTTAGTAAGAGGGTGGGAGATCTGCGCGGATATGGCCTACATGGCTTCTGAATTTCAAGAGGATTTTCCCTCTTCTGATTCATCGAATTTTGCTGTTATGTTTGGTGTTCTTGTGCTCTCTTTCTTCTTCTTTTTTCTGTTGATAGATCACAAAACAAAGGATGAATGGGTAAGTCATGTGCGGGTAAGGTAATGACTAGCTACCGGTTTTGTTCCTCTTTTCTTGAGAGATTTACTGGACTTTCTTTGTTCACTCCCAATCCATCTCATGCTGAGGAAGAAGTGCTCCTTTTTGTTTTTGCTTTGGTTGGTTCCATTTGTTAGGTTCCTTGGTGCCAGTTCGACTGATAAGGTTTTCCTTTGCGCGGTTAGGTTAGGGTAAGGCTTCTGTTGCTGCTCGCTTCTTAGCCTATGACTTATACAGCATATAGATGTTCAAGCTGTAACAGACTCTTTCATCCCTTAGCCTGTATCTATTTTCCATCAATGAATCTGTTTTCCTGTTGTGCGAGATATAGGCCTTGGATCTTGTCCTCGTCTAGTGAGCCCTTCTTTTGGGATCCTCATTGTAGGGGATAAGTTGAACTTCAAAGAAATGATTGAAGCAAGGAGAGGGGATAAGGGTTTCCATCCATTCCTCAACCTCAAATGCATGAGCAGAGAAGGAAGCCAAAGAGTGAACTCATTTAGATCAGGATTGGCGTGAGAAGCAGGCATAGTTCATTTAGAAAGACAGGTAACTCGACCTTATTGGATTCATGTTTTGAGCTTCACTTGTAAAGGGTAGCGCTTTCTTTCGCGAGATAGCGTCCTTCTCCCTCGGACTCAAAGCTTGTGAGTAGATGTGGCAACCTTCCTGTCAAGAACCTTTCCCATTCGTAGCCAATCAAAAAATGCTTCTGTTCCGTACTTAGGTTGATTTCAGTCTATCCGCTTCTAGCTCAACCGATTAGCACACTAAAGGTTTGCTTCTGCTATCCTTTGCCTGTTTGCCAGACCTGGAGATAAGAATGAAGAACCTACTTTTCAATGCAACAAAAAAGAGCTATTTGAATGGAATTCAGATTTGCGTAATAGATCGTAGGGATCGCAGGAGAACTCTCTGTTATTGGTGGGGGTGCGAGTAGGTCCATTAACCTTGCTGGCCTCTTATTTGTGTTCTAGTCGAAGCAGAAAGCAGTTACGGGATGGGGGGAGGAAAGAATCATTCACAAAGGCTCAAAGAAAGTTGTAGTCACCTCTGCATCCACCCACATCACATCCCGATACGAAGATAACGGCAATGATGGAAATGGTGATGTTGTAAGAAGTGCATTCCCTGTATATACGAGACACATATACAAAATGATCCGCCTAGCTGTCTCATTGAATTGAATCAAAAGGAAATCTTGACATTTCCTAAACTTATCTGATTTTAGCAGCAGGCCTAAGTCAGATGCTTTTTCCTAGAAACATTAGAAGAAGTGGGTCGGAATGGGGTGAAGGAAGGCTCGTTCGTCCAATTCTGATATTCGATTTTCGAAGCTTCTTGCTGGAATTGACCTGACCATCCGTTGTCACTTTATTTAAGTTCAATCAAGTGAAGAAGTGAGCTCCTTTATGACTTCTCTAATCAAGAAATGGCTTCCCTACTTTTGTAGAAGTGATCTTCCGAGTGAGGAAAGTCTCGGTAGGTGGTAGGTTGGTCAAATGCTATCCCTGTAAATTCGGGCCAAAGCACAAAAAGCAAAATGAATCTCAGTCTCTGGCCCAGCCTCTGCCTTCTTGGCCTGCAGGAAAGACGTGTGGTTCTGTCCGCCTTCTCTTTCTTCTCGGTCGGTTGGGATCGATAGTTGGTGTAGCGATGATGGTAGGTTGGTTGGATCACAAAATCTACTAAATAGCTTCTTGCTTGGTCTGCCTTTCGCGCCTTTTCTCTTAATAAAGTGAGTTTCTCAATTACACACAGCATAAAGAAAAAGTTATTAGGGCGGGGGCCATGAAAGATACTAGGAGGCTTTGCGTTACAGCCTTTGCGCGGTGAGGTTACTAGATGCCTGTTTGAAGAATGCGCTTTTCCTTGCATATACTGAGATTAGGGGGTGAGGTTGCTGTAGAAATGGTTGGCAATGCCTGGTACCGGAACCAGCACGTTGAACAGAACTGTTGCCGGGGTATTTCTGACCTTGTGTAGCGTGACGTAGATAAAACAACCCGAAGGACCATATACGACCGATTGATAGAGGTCACGAGTGGCATCTTTGGTCGTCGGATAAGAGCACCGCTTCCTCATTCCTTCGTTGAATTTGATGGGGCTGTAGTATGAGCAGATGTATTATAGGAAAAACTAATCTTGGATGATTGCAAGGGAATTTCACCTATTGACATCTTTCCGGCGGTTTGTGACGACGTAAACCCGGCCATTCCAGCGATGTTTTCTTCAGGGGACTTCTCGATCGAAGATCCCCGGCTCCCTCTTCTGTTTCAGGGCGGCTTCTTGGCTTGCTGAGCCTCTAGGTATTCCATCCTTGGGAAAGGTTTGTTTGTAGTGCTCCTTGTTAACCCTTTGTCTCCCACGTTTGTCATTTGGATTGGGTTAAGGCTGCTCCTTCTTTCATTTCAGATGGAAAACCTTTCTCATCTATATATGCACTAGCGTTTCGATTGTCGGAGTTGACTCTGAGCTGGTGGCATCAATGCTTGGGTTGGCAGTGCTTTTCTGTTGAGGATGTTGTTCTCGTGCTTTTAATGGTTAGGCTTTCACTTCCCCCTGTCCTATAATCGCATCCCATATGACCTTCAGTTTCCTAGGGTGTGCAATACCTTGCAAGTAGTAAACAGGATTCCTGTCATAGAAGTGGTTCACCCAGTGATCCTGGGATAGAGGAAGGTCAAGAAACAACAAGGACATCGGTTAGGACCTTTTCGTGGCCTTTAGCTCATGTTCTCGGACCTTTCAGATTCCTTCCCCTATCGAAGCTTCAATCTACGTTTCTCCTCCCTAAATAAGGAAAATGACTCGATCTTTTGGATCTAGCCGAGGGTGGGTTTTCTAACTATCTTTCCTACTTTCAAGCGTCCTACGAAAGGATCTCAATCGGAGATTGCCTAACCACTTCCTAACCATGTCACTCTTGCATTCTAGGTTCCGCGAAGCATATGGAAATTTCATCCCTGTTTGAGTGAGGGGCCGTAGCTTATCGATCGAAGAGATTGGGCTCACTCCTTATACAACAAATAGTAGACAACTGATATCAGCGAGAGCGCCTCACCCAAAATATGCACCACCATTGAGCTTGTCGAACAACTCTTCCCTTTCCTCCTTTGGTGAGTGGCAACCAGACCCCAACCATACACCTACCTATCAACATTCTTGAAGCAGCTACTGGGGCAATTGCAGGTTCTCCAGCCATCCTTTACCTTAAGCAAACAAGTCTGAATCCACGAACGAGCAATCAAATGGTCACAATCGCGGAACACAAACCTTGACTTGACTATGTTGACTACGCCGATTCCTATTCTGGTTCTGAGCCTTCCTATTCTGTTATGTGCCCCAGCCATGTCTGCCTCTCTTTCTCATCCAATAACCTCATCTGATTATCGAACTAAGCGAAACCTATGATAACACAACAAGAAAACCGATGAAATGACCATTTCTTTGAATGAAATCTGCCTCTTACTCGCTTGGTTTCGTTGAACTGGTGGTGCCAGCACCACCTTGCTTCAATCTAAAACTTTGCTGTGTTCCGGCGAGTGAGTCCGCGTTCAAAGCTTTTCAGTCTTCTTGAGAAGAATATTCACTACGACACATACCTTTACCCTTTAATGCGAACGGAATGGAATCAGTGGGAAACCAACACTGCGCATTGCAAAAATGCCTACTACTGTGCTTGCTCGTAGTGGGGTGAAACTACTAATAAGGCAGACCCAGCCCCTTTCTTTACAATAGAGGGAGAATGGGAGAGTGGCCTTGCATCTTTATGTATAGTAGTGATGTCGATGGGCAGTCCAGTGGAACGGAGACTAGATAATAGAAAGGCCCATATGCGACGCAAAGAAGTCAATATGAAATGAAAGAATAGG
This sequence comes from Cornus florida, assembly GCF_030987335.1. NCBI lineage: Eukaryota > Viridiplantae > Streptophyta > Magnoliopsida > Cornales > Cornaceae > Cornus > Cornus florida. Next base: position 66,361 of record NW_026775805.1, on the reverse strand, counting down.
AGTGAAAGTAGCCAAGTTATAGTACGTGTCAAGGAAGGACAGGTCATTAGGCCCTCGGTAAAGTGCTTAGTTCTAATGCTATTTTAGTCCCTTATCGAGCAGTGTAATTCCTTTTGGTTTCGGTCTTGCGCTCAATCGCTATAGTGATTGAGACCGTTCGACTTTGAAGGTTTCCTGGCTTTGCATTTACTTGACACGGGCACTCTCTTAAGGATCACACCTAGCAACAGCTACTCCTGACTGGTCATATGACTTATTTAAATAAATCTTGATAGCAAAGGCATGTTGTTGTACTTCGATTTTCGCTGTGCCTATCTATTTCTATTATGGCCGGCTTGTTTTATAAGATGCTTGACCATCTTCGTAGTTGAGATCGCTACAACTTCGCCCATACCATAGGCAAGGCAACTTGGCTTTCTCTTGAGCCTGAAGCTTGTCCTCTTTTTTAGCGTCTGTTCTTTCTTTCTATCCTGTTCAGTCAGTCACGAAGAAGGAAGAGGAAGCTTTGGCTTGGTACGCGCTTATAGAGACTGTAGACCTGGATTATCGAGCAATCCCCGAACAAAGTAGTCTACTCGAACATTTACATTAGAGCCATCTTCACGATTATCAGCATCAGCTGCTCCGGGCTGTAAAGTCAGCCAGACAGGACCATTACGATAGAGCATCCATAGGTAGTCTCAAATGCTGCAATTCTATCCTGTCTTCTTGTGTCCGGTTGAGAAAGATAGTCATAAAGGAGGGTCGCCAGAGGAGTCAGTCCGGAGGTCACAAGGGAGGGAGCCAACGACAACGATTCGGCAAGAGAAGTAGAAGGAGGGAGCCGGGGATCTGCGATCGGTAAAGCGAAGCGCATAGCCGAAACAATAAGGAATACCGCTTCCCTTAGCAAGCGTTAGTCACAGAGAGCGAAAAAGAAAAGAGATTCAATGACCAGGTTGCAATAGAGGAAAACCTATTCTTTCATCAGCCAGAGAGAATGGACCCAAAAGATGGATTTCCGGAGGTTTGTGACTAAAGAACCTGCCCGTATAAGACATGTTTGATTCAGGGGTCTGACCTTCGCGAAAGAAGAGACAAGGATTCGTTAGAGCCGGAGAACGGTCCTGAACCCTAAGGCTGGGGTCGGTTAGATGGACGACCCCGTACCGTTATTCCGTCGAGCTGAGGATGAAAAGGAAGACAGAGCGAGCAGGGTTTCTTTTGAGTGCTTGTCATACGCCTTGACTGACTTCGCAGTGAAGGCTGAAACCGAGGCTACTAAAGGGGGTTCGGGAAGAGAAAACAAAGAGCCAAGTGCAGAGGTCGAAAAACGGAGGAATCCTAGAAAAAAGAGGCTTTAGAAAGCTCATTTCAGTCATGAATTCTCATTCGATCTATTTATGGAAATACGTCGCCAATTCCTTTCAATTGGGAGGAGACAACGAAAACATGGAGTACGAGTCAAAGGCAAACCGACTCTTATTATAGCGAGTTCCGTGTCTTCGCCTCAAGCCAGTAGGTATCCTTGTCTCTCGATAAGGCCCCTCACTCAAACAATGCTGCTATGGCGAGTTTCCAAGGTGAAAAACAACAATCAAGACATCTTTCATGGTTGCAAAGAAGAGTGAATCAGAGGTTTAGCCGCCTTTACGTAATACAATGGAGAGAAAGCTGGTACGAGGGAGGTGACACGAATGGTTCGACTTCTCAACTTCTATCCTAGGTCAGGCACTCACCCCCTATTCAAGATTGTGGTCCTATAGCTTAAACGCCCGAACGAAATGGGACCGCTTCACTTTCTGCTGCTTAGCCTATTCCTGACAAACGGGGGGCTACTTCAACGAGTCCCCCGCCTCCGGCTCTGTCTTAGGTCGCCACGCTCTTGGCTTTTCTCTGACGCTGAAGAATTCCAGCGGCAGGAAGGAGCACTGAGAACTGTTGGTTTGTGCCGGAATTGGGCAGTTAATGAGGGCTTACATTTCCGTTAGTCGAACATCTTTGGTTTGCCCAGGCAGGATCTCCCCAAGATATCCAGGATCTTCTGCGTTTACTATGTCTGATTTTGACTTAAAGGAATAAGAAGAAAAACAACCTCTTTTATAGTTAACAAATCGGACACTGAATAAGCTTCAACAGTGTTAGGCAGAAAGGAGGGAGCAATTGGTAGAAAAGACGCTCACTTCTATGGAAATATTAGTAGTCGCTCTTCCAGGTCAACTTCTAATTCCGAGTTATGACTGATTGTCGCCCATTACCATTGGAATGTTCGTCAAGTCCTTGCTGTTTAAGAGAAAAGGGGTTGCACGGAGAACGACTTCTACACCTTCATCACTTAGGAGACCCCCACCCCACCAGTTCACGACAAAGCGAATGCCAGTTTGGCTTTCCTCTTTTCAAAATGATAAGGGAAGCTGTCTTTCCATTCTTGCTTTCATGTACGAGTATGAATACCCGCTGCTCCTACAGAAGCCTTAACCAAAGTCAAGTGAAGGTCAGTTGCAGATCCTAATCCTACAGCGAAAGATGCTCTCCTCTCTCCGAGTTGGCTCAAGCTTCCCGGGGTCACTTCAGTGTAAGTGGAAAAAGAAACTGTGTTATCGACGGAAACTTTGAGATCCGTAGAAACATTGGTAGCGACTGGGACGAAGGCGCCTTAGCCCTTTTGCTTTTCGTTCTTACTGAGGAGATTGATATCGATTGTAAGGCAAGAGTCCAGGAAGCAAAACCGAAGAGGGAAGAAGAAATATAGAATCCAGCAACAAGGGGATTGAACATGCCTTAAAGCTCACTACAATAGCCATTGAGGACGAATTCCTTTTGTTCGAGAAGAGGTTTCGTTGGATCTTCGATTTGAAGTAAGCGCTACGATTGATTTCCAACGCATTTTGGTGATTCATTTTCCGTAAAGGCTACGAGCGAAAAAAACAACTCATATTTGGACTTCAAAAAGAACTTCTATAGTGAGGTCTATAGCTTCCCCCATTTCAATGGATTAGCGCAACTCATTTTGCTCTGAGATTTAGTAAAGGGCGCAGGGAGGCAAAACAACTCATAATGTGAGCGAAATATGGAAGCTCTTTTGTTAGAGATTGCTTTTATACAGAAGATCGACTCGTTTTCGATTCGACAGGAAAACAGGAGTTCAAAAAGGAAGGCTAAGAAGCCGGACACTAGCTAACCAACGCTGTGAGTCTTATAGTGCTAAGATTGGGTAGGTAAAAAGGAAAGATCGTGTTTACATAGAGAGTTCCGAAGCGGGTCAATGGAAAGTATTTTGTCCTCGATACTACGCTTGACCCTCAACAAAGGCGTAAGGCGCTCGTGGAAGGTGGTCTGCCCTTTTTTAGATTCGTCGGCATTAAGTGGTTAGAGATCAGAAAGGGGCATTACGAGGTGAAACCCTTGCCATAACAACCGGATCCATAGCGATCTTCTCTTGGCTGGTGGCACTTCCGCCGAAAAAGGGCTATTTCAGCGTCCTCCCACTACAGCCCCTAGATTTGTATACCGGTGAAAGGGATAGAGGACATGTCGCGAACCAGGGCTCAATTAACAAACTTGATTGACGCCACCTTGACTTAAAGGGTCTTCTCTTTGCCACAGCTTATTTACCATCATAATAATGTACAAGGTCTGGCCCAAATGCCGGTTCAACATTTGGATAACAAGAATCGGGTGCTAGGGCGGCACACTCTCTCAAGCTAAGTCAACCTGCTAAGATCCCAAACTCCTCAAAAACCAAATCTTTCTTTGCTTTGCTGTGTTAGATAATGAGAATCCACATTTTTGTTGCCCGAAGTAGCTTTATTGTGCCAAACAATGATCCATTTCTCAGTTTGACTGATTGTCCGGTTGCTAAAAAATAGAATGAATATTTCTCGCATTCCTGGCTTTGGGAAAACGGTGTGGTACCCGTGGCAGACCGTGTCGAGGTCCTATTATCACCATCTCGAGTGAAGGGCTTGATTACTGTTCCGCCAGTCCCGCTTCTACCTTACTTATGCTATCGCGCAGTCTTCCCAATGGTAGGGAGTATCCGATCTAATTCTCTGGGGTACGAACGCTAGGCTTAGCTCTTCGCTTCTTCCTTCTCTTCCTCGCTTGGAGTTGTATCGCCAACTATCATCTTATATAGAGTCGTTATAACATTTTGCAAGAATTTCTTTCAATCCTTGCTCATAACGTAACGGATGCACAGATCATTCCCCTCCCCACAGTGTAATTTGACCGGTCTCACCCCCTTTCATCTTCCAGCTGTGGCATATTATTCGCACTCGTTAACTTTGGACTCCGCTCTGCTCAGCCGTCGTTTGGGGGGCCGGTTGATATCGATATGATCATGACTATGTATTCGTAATTCGTCGGATCGAAGTTCAGTAGGAAGCCCGCTCCTATAATGAATCTTGAGCCGACTACTTGAATCCAACTGGTGGAAAGAGAGTTAAGGCAATCAAGATAGTGAAGACTCCGCTCGTAACTCCCGGTATATACCAAGTCATTTTATCTACCGAATGGGGATGTCAAAACAATGTCCTAATACAACAAGGAACCTGGGACCACGCCTACTACCTTGGACTGATAGACCTTAATTGGCCTTCTTCTTTGCTCAGGAGCTTGACCAAGTAAGCAAACAAAAGATGACAAGCGCACTAGCTCATCCAGATCAGATGGCGCTTAAGTAAAAGGACCTTCTTGCCCTAGATAGTGACTTAGAGCTTGAATGAGACGTTCGCAGTTGAGTCTCCTATATATGTCAAATTTCTCTTTTTCCTTAATAAGACAATCTGAAAATGGAAATTGTTTGATCTCCTATAGCTGTCAAATGAGTGAAATCTGTTGCTTGTTTTCCCATTCCTCCCGCACATGCATCTAGTGCTTGTGTGCCTTGGTAAAGGGCATAGGCCAAATAGAAGGAAGACTCCCCCATTAGTAGAGTGAGGTCTTCTTCAAAGCCTTAAGAAAATGGTGATGTTCCGGTGTATTAACATAACAAGGGTAAATCATCTTTCTTTCTCTCTTGACTTGACATTCGCCAACCATTGAAAGGTTGAATGTTGAGGAGAGATTGGAGATATAGTGAGTGTGCAGTTGTGTCTCATGCCTTCTAACTGCTTAGCTCTCTCAAGGTCAGGTTTTGATTCCTTAGATAGTGTTAGTTTCTCTTTGATCTTTCCTGCGAGATCAATCCAAAGGTAGGATACCTAGACTATCAAGAGGTTAAGCTAGTCCTCTCTCCCCTGGGCTCTCTCTCGTTTTCTACCTAATAAGAGAAAGAGAAGAGTAAGCAAGCTACCTCATGTAGTCAGGATTGCAATAGTTATCCCGCCTGAGTCCCAAAGTACTCCCTTCTATCTTCTTTCTTCCCTTGATTTAGAGCTAGGAGGAAGCCAACTCCCAAGGAAGTATAGAGAGTCTCTCCTTCTTTTAGGACTGACCTTGAACTTCCTTACTTTGCTGTTAGTTCTTGACAGAGGGTTCAAGAGAGAGAAGCAAGGAATACAAGTACGAGCGAGTGCAGCATTTGAATAAGACTTTCTGTCGCTATGTAAGTGTGTAGTGTGGGCCATGTTTGACCACCCTTGACTTTCCCAAGCTGTAGCCGCTGTCTCTATCTAGCACTCCTAGTCTACGGATGGCGGGAGGATCCCATGAACCAATAATTCTAAGGCAACCCGCGGAAGTGGCGGCCTATTCCCTAACTTCCACTTTTCTCTGTCTGCATGTGCCCAAGCAGTCAACGGCTATTTCCTTGTCTTGAAACGAACAATTTACCTACTTCCTTAAGGAAAGGACTGCGGATATAACAGCTCCAGTATAAGCTCGGAGGGGGGTTCTTATCTATGCTATTATGAAATGGGGCATGCTCCTATCTCGACCTATTTCTATCTATTTAGTGAATTGCTTTCCCCTTGTCATTGTTGGTGTGGCACTCCTGTTCCAACAAAGCAAGCAAGCTTGTCTATATTAACAATGGGGGAACACATTGAGATCCATTTCATTATCTTAAAGAAATGGCCCAGCTAATAACCCAACAAAGAGAACCGATCTCTGTTATCGGCAAGTGAAAGGACCAACTAAGATGTCTGAGGAGAATGAGTAGGAGCATTGGACCCGATTACGTACCTTTAGTCAGTAGTCAATGAACATGTTGGTTTCTATTTCTATGAGGTGTCCTGTCCGTAACCTTTGAGTGTCGATTGTGAGTTTCGGTGTGGTAAAAGTCGTTGTGTTTTCTCGTCGAGGCTTTTCTACCAGTTCGAGACCTAAATCGGAGAAGAGCACGAATCGCGCTCGTTCTGTATATCATACAACTCTGGATCTGGATGATGGCTTCTGTGAGTATGTCCTTCTCACACTTTCGCACGGCGACCTGGGCGCTAGGCGTGATGTGACTAAGCCTGTAATGTTCTCAAATCGAGGTTCAAACTCCCTCTTTGATAACTAAATTCGGGGAGTTCTCTTCTATTCAAGTCCCTTCTTTTTTCAGTTGTTCGCTAAAGGGAAGTCACTCTATAAGAGTCAAGCAGAAAGAAGCATCAATGGGCGAACCCCTTATCTGGGAAATTTCCTATTTAGTCTGCTGATTGTTTTGATCTTTCTTCCATTCTTTTTCTTCCTGAGGCTATAAGTCAGTCCAATTGTTGCCTGATCTCAATGAAGATTTGCCTTAGACGTAGCCCTCTGTAAGTTCTGGTGAGATTCTGCCTTTCTTTCTCGAGCTCTGTCTGCTGATCTCCGTACGTCTCCTTGTGTAGCATTGTTTGCTGTATTTCCATAGTGCTAATGTTCTTGTTTTGCGGAAGAAAACAACTGCATTGCACTATAGGAGCATGCAGGGTGAAATGCTCTTTGTTTGAAGTTCATTTCTGAAAATGCTCTAGATCAGTCAGATGTTGAAGTGGAAGTAGTCTTTCTGGACGTATTTCCATATAGAGAATGAATTCTGAATCAATGAAAGAAATGCAAGCTCCTTTGTTGGGTAGCATTCTGGGCGTGAAGCTTTCTTCCTCATCATCCACTCTTCTTCACTTCATCATAGGGTCAATGAAGCGAGCATGATGTACTGTACAGCTAAGGAAAGCGCTACTGAATTGGTTGACTTGCTTCGGATCCCTTGTTGCTGAGGAAATAGGAGATTGACTAAACCACTTCCTAACCATGTCACTCAAGCATTCTAGGTTCACAGCTTGCTAGTGGAGTTGTGCGGTGAGAAGAGACCAACCCAATTGAATAGGTAGCTCCCGCCCGAACCTACCAATAAAGTGAGATCCAACCCTCGCTATACTCTCTCAGAGGATAGGTGCATTAGTAAGCAGGTCTTTACCCATTTTTCTAGTGACTTTTCCTGGTACTGTTCATATATTATTCAATAGAAAAGATGTTGAGAATTCTCATAAGAAAAGAATCATGCTACCTTCATTGAACAGATGAGAAATGGAAGAATAGGTAATGCGCCGGAAGCGAAACAAATGACTACTTGCTCCTTGAGCGAACCTGAACGCTGACTGTTCGAAGTAAGCCAAAGTATGCCTAGCTTTTCAGAACATAGGTTTGAGTGAACCGATCAGCAGAAGGAACTCGTTTTGATGGATGAGATGCTGGAATGAATGTTCAATGAATTCTCTTATGAAACTTACGAAACTGACTTCTCTTATGAAGGCAAGCTCCTTCTTCTATAAGTCATTTCCCGTGGGATTTCCCAGATCTTACTTAGTCTTTTCTTTATAAACCTGCTTCTCGCACAACAGTCAAACCCCTTCAATGACGTGCCCTTTAAGGTTAGCTTCCTCTTATCTTGCTTGCTTTCGGTTCAAGAAGATGATTGAAGAGTTGATGACCTCGCTGCACACGAACTATATTTGGATTCCCTCTTCGCTTACCTCTATGCTACTTCTATTATTCGAAAATGGGAGCTTCTTCTACAGAACGAAACGAATTAGAAATAGAGCATAGAAAAGTAGTCGTGTGGGAAGGGTTTGTCGAGAAGCGGGCTGAATCGCTGGCGTCTTCTTATCTACGCTAGCACGACTCAAATTTCTATAGATAGATACGACCCCGCACATCTGGCCATTATCATCGTCACGAATACGGGGTTGTGGGTGGTTGACCCTTTGAACTGCAGGATGATAGGTTGGGTTTGAATCCATCCGGATACTCGCATTGGTAAGCCTCTGAGAAGACATATGTGGAGCTATAGAGCAAAGGGAAAGGTCGTGTTTAAAGGAGTTTCCAAGTCAGCAGGCAGGGTGGCCATCCAAATCAAGAATGTTCGATGTCCCATCCGAGTAAGCTTTTTTGGCTCCAACAAAGCCAGCTTTCCACTCTGATAGAGAAAGATTATGGGTACGTACGCCATTCTCCTGTTATTTATACCCCCTTATTGCGTAACTTCGCCTCAAGCAGTCAAGAATGCCTTATCTTAAGGCGGTCTTTTAAAAGAGGTTTACCATATTGGCGGAAGCCTGCCCCTTCCCTCGCATCAAAAAATGAGTCAAGTCAAACCTTCGAGCACAGGCTTTCAAATGCCAGGAATGAATAAGAACGCCATACGATTTGATGAATAAGGATACGCGGCTAACGAAAAGTTGTGCCGACGGAAAAGAGAGGATCCGACTATTCAACCCTGAGAATGAAGATTGGAAAAGAAAGTAAACCTTACTTGATTGATGCACGGAGCGAATGAGCGGTGGATTAGGCCTGCTAGGAAGCATATGAGAGTCAACACTCTATCCAGAAGCACTCTTATGGTACACAACGTTTCCTTGCTAATCACCATGAGAACGGGAAAATGCCAAGATCAGGTAGTTTTTTCAGATGATTCTACAATTGGTTAGCGATCAGAAGGCAAGTCATGCTACCGATACATTTCATTGAGATCGTTTTCATGAGGACTTTGTTCCCTCCCTGTCGGGCTCCTCATTCTTCAATCATTTCTGCATCCTACTTTTGAATGAAAACTTCCCCCGGTTTAAAATAGGACTCTGAAGGCTAAAGTGAAGAGAGTATAGCCCCGGCAGGAGCTGTAGCTGAAGAAGAAAGGTTATTCCTTTCTAGCCTTGCTGGAAGGATGGATTTCCCCTTGTTTCCGACATCAAGAATGAATGGAATGAAGTAGCTAGTTTTGCAAACTGTCCTTATGGAGAAGTTTGTATGCTCTCTTAATTCATATGAAAATCAAATATTGCTCAACTAGCTTTCTAGCTTACTACTTTAGAGCACATGGGCTTCCTCTCTTATACCTTTATTCGCGTTCCCTTCAAGCTTGTAGATTGGGTACTGATGCTGAACCTTCCTTCATTTCTCTGTTCCATTGTACACGGAACACTGACACAATCTTCTATTTGGAACTGAGATTCTTTGTACACAAGATTGTCTGTTGAACGGAGACGGAGAACGTGTTGCGGAATCAAGATCAGATTTTCTTACATAAGCGATTAGATGCTCTTGTTACAGATGCTCTTTCTTTCTCTCTTGACTTGACTATGTTGACTACGCCGATTCCTATTCTGGTTCTTGACCTTACGCTTCTTGTTCATGATCCCTTTCTGCTGCGCTCAATCCTGATGAGTTGCTCAAGAAAGAACAAGCCAGGAGACCTCTTAAGACAGATCAGGTACAGCGGCTGAGGAAGAAAAGAAGACTCGCCAGCTGCTCTTGTATTAGCGGTTGAAAAGAAGAGAGTGAAATCATAAGATGAACTCTCGAACACCCCTCGATGTCAAACATCTCTCTGATCTATTGAAGACTTGCCTTGTTTTAGTATATACTTTATCCAGTGAACGCGCCCCTTCTTCTTATTTATGATTAGGCAGTCACTTCCAGTCTTTCTAATTGGGGTGAATCCTTTGACTACTACACGAATGAACTCAAATGGAATTCCCCATCACGTGAACTATGTTTTGGGTGGAAATAAAAAGGCGGATTTTGATGGGACACATTCGTCGCTTTGCCAAATAGAAATAGAGAGAGATCCCTTTCTCACGTGCTGGTGGTAATATTTCTTAGGGCGGGTTTCTCTAAGGAATTTGGCACACCAAACTCAACCATTTGATTGCAACGCTAAAGGACCTATTTCTTGATTCTGTTTTTGTTTAGGTGGTAGCCTAAGTTTTGGGAATTGTTTAGATAGTTATAGTTGACTAATTTGAGTCATTATTTTTCCGAGCCCCTCTACTAAAGAGCTCTTCCGCGATAGCGTTATTCAGCGCATGGTGTCAGTGAGTTTGAGTATTTAAGGATAATTTCCGGAAAGAAATCATACCAAAACTCAGAACCTCTTATCCTGACGGTTGTTTTTTGTTGACTCTGTTATAGGCCTCCCCCGCCCCCTTAGACATAAAGGGGGTCCGGTCGATGGCCCTCAATCTATCTTTCTAGCAAAGTTCGCTCTACAATACTTCAGGATTTATTGTGGGGTTGTCGGAGTCAGCTTTCAACACTTTAGGAGATTGACCATCAGCACCACAGTGTCATTTGAAATTCGACTGAGCTCCTCAATTCCTTCTATATTTGATTCTTTCTTGAGATGAAATTGACTTGATATGAGAAAGCTAGGTCTGGCACGAGCTTCACCCATGCCATGTTCCGAGAATAGAATACAATCGCGCGGTTGAGAGATCAATTGTTAGGTTGGGGCGTATTATCCGACCAGTAATATAGGAGAAGTGAATCGGCAAATAAAGGCCAAAACATGTATATGATTCCTTCCCACATGTTCCGAGAATAGACAATAGCTTAGATGTCACTTTATTCCGAAAGTTCAAGATCAAAATCATTCTCCGTTCGAATGGCGGAAAAGCCCCTCTGATCGAATAAGTGTGACTGTCCAGCAGTAAGTTTACCACCTGTCTCTCCAACTTCTTTCTATTTCTGGTACACCAAAGAGGCAGCATAGAGTTGACCAAAATCAAGATCTTGGTGCTACAAGCAGGCTCCTCCGTTGATAAAGGGTCAAAGAACCAAAATATGCTTCGAGACGTCTTGCCGATCTACTTTAAACGGAGCTAGAGGGACTCCGACATTTAAATGAATACTTCTCGGATGAAGAGTAGGGTGGGATATAGGGGAATGGACTTCTCAATTTCCTGTTTAGCACCAGTCGTTGTAGTTGATCGGTGGCAAGTCTTCTTGTTGACAGAGAGGGGAGTCAAGTTCTTTCGCCGCCTCTGTGAATCTATACCGGCGTACCCACGACCTGCCTAAAAAGGAGGTAGAGGGTCTACTTTAAGACTTCCCATGTGCGGGAATGAATGTGAATCAATCAGATTTGCTCATTTATGATACCCCTTCTCTCTTATTATTAAGTCATTTAGGGTCTTTTTTCGCAATAACTCGGGGTTGACCTGAGAAAGATTTCCATTTCTTCTTCTTCGCTAAGAAGCAAGAAAGACCAGGCTCAGAAGAAGGCACTGTCGAAAAAGAGCATTTCACCCCAACGAGGAGAGCCTACTCATCACGTAAAATGCTCCTATCCTACTCATATAAGAGTGGTTTTGGTTTGAGGAAGACTTTTGTAGATGGTCAAGCTGCTGATGCTTGCTCCTTTTGATAGCTGTGTTCAAATCATCATAAGCTCTTCAGTCTTTATTTTATTACATTTTCACTCATCCAGGGAAGAGGTTACCTACTCTTAATGGTCACTTCATCGTGGGCACTACGAAAAGACTATAGTGAGGGGTCAAAGCAAGACTTAAAAATAAGAATCTTGGTCAATTTCAAGCTTCTATTTAATATTTAATAAGAAGCTTGGCAAGACTCTCCTCCAAGACGGAACTTGTTTAGAGGTAT
>NW_026775805.1:50382-54092 GCF_030987335.1 Cornus florida | reverse complement strand
TTACATGTATGATACTCAATATAGTTGGAATAATCACATTAATAGTTGCATTGACAGTTATCTTCATTCTCAAATCTGTATTGATACTTACATTTTAAGTGATAGTGACAATTACAGTGATAGTGACAGTTACATTTATAGTTCCATTTGTGGTGAAAGTAGAAATAGTAGTAAAAGCGATAGTTCCGGTATAAAAACCAGCATGAATGGTAGTGATTTAACTATAAGAGAAAGTTCTAATGATCTCGATGTAACTCAAAAATACAAGCATTTGTGGGTTCAATGCGAAAATTGTTATGGATTAAATTATAAGAAATTTTTGAAGTCAAAAATGAATATTTGTGAACAATGTGGATATCATTTGAAAATGAGTAGTTCAGATAGAATCGAACTTTCGATTGATCCGGGCACTTGGGATCCTCTGGATGAAGACATGGTCTCTCTGGATCCCATTGAATTTCATTCGGATGAGGAGCCTTATAAAGATCGTATCGATTCTTATCAAATAAAAACAGGGTTAACTGAGGCTGTTCAAACAGGCATCGGCCAACTAAACGGTATTCCCATAGCAATTGGGGTTATGGATTTTCAGTTTATGGGGGGTAGTATGGGATCCGTAGTTGGGGAGAAAATTACCCGTTTGGTCGAGTATGCTACCAATAAATTTCTACCTCTTATTATAGTATGTGCTTCGGGAGGGGCACGCATGCAAGAAGGAAGTTTGAGCTTGATGCAAATGGCTAAAATTTCTTCTGCTTTATATGATTATCAATCAAATAAAAAGTTATTTTATGTATCAATCCTTACATCGCCTACTACTGGTGGGGTGACAGCCAGTTTTGGTATGTTGGGGGATATCATTATTGCCGAACCCAATGCCTACATTGCATTTGCGGGTAAAAGAGTAATTGAACAAACATTGCATAAAACAGTACCCGAAGGTTCACAAGCGGCCGAATATTTATTCCAGAAGGGCTTATTCGATTTAATCGTACCGCGTAATCCTTTAAAGGGCGTTCTGAGTGAATTATTTCAGCTCCACGCTTTCTTTCCTTTAAATCAAAATTCAAGCAAGTAGAGCACATTAAGTTCAATTATTTTATTTGTAGCAAACAAGTAGTTAGTTTATCGAAATCAAAGTCAAAATCAGAAGAATAGAGTTTTCTTTGATGACATAAGATCTAATTGTAGAAAAAATCAAAAATTGTGGAAAATTCTTTTTTTTACCTATATTACTGACTAGTAATCAGGAAGCCTCTAGCAACAAGATAAAAAAACGAATTTCATTTTCCTTTCTTACGTCTGTATATAATTCAAATATAGAAAATATAGATTTTTGTATCTTTCTATATCTCCCGAGAATCCCCATTTTTTACTAAGAATCCCCGTTAGGTCGGATTCTAACGAATCTTTCGGTAATTTGTAAGAAACTCTTTTTTTATTAAATTTAAAGACAAGAAGAAAAGAAGAAGACTAATAAAATCGATTATCATACATATATTTTATGTAGAAAGTAGAAAGATGAATAAGTCCATTTAGTTAGTTCTACATTCCTTGCGCTTATTATATATACTCACTTAGATATATACTAATTAGAATTATAATTATTATAAGATATCTTTAATAGTAAATCGAGGTACCCATTCTATGGCAACTTTTGACTTTTCCTCTATTTTGGTGCCTGTAGTAGGCATAGTATTTCCGGCAATTGCAATGGCTTCTTTATCTCTTCATGTTCAAAACAACAAGATTGTTTAGACCCGATGGGACTAAATTGCATCCATTTTTTTTTTCAAAACTTAGACTTGTATCATAACATTGATATTTATTGAGTGGAATATGGTATAACATGCGGCTTCCGCCGAACATAAATGAAATAGCTCTTATGCATGCAGAAACACGATATATGGGTAAATGAATTCTAGCTATTTTCAAATAGATCGGGATCGGCGGATATCTGAAATGGAAAGTCAATCTATCTATATGTGTGTTAATATCTCGAGTAGAATCATATGAAGGGGATGTTATTTTTTTATATCTAACCAATTTGATGAATTACTCCTAAAGGTTTACATCAAAATAGTGCTAGTTGATGAGAGTTATTTCGGAAACAAAAAGAGTAAAGTCAAATTCATTTGGGTTATTCTCTCAATTCCAATAAAATACAACCGGATCAAGTATGAGTTGGCGATCAGAACGTATATGGATAGAACTTATAACGGGGTCTCGAAAAACAGGTAATTTCTGCTGGGCCTTTATCCTTTTTTTAGGTTCATTAGGATTCTTATTGGTTGGAATTTCCAGTTATCTTGGTAGAAATTTGATATCTTTATTTCCGTCTCAGCAAATCATTTTTTTTCCACAAGGGCTCGTGATGTCTTTTTATGGGATTGCGGGTCTCTTTATTAGCTCCTATTTGTGGTCCACAATTTCGTGGAATGTAGGTAGTGGTTATGATCGATTTGATATAAAAGAAGGAATAGTATGTATTTTTCGTTGGGGATTTCCTGGAAAAAATCGCCGCATCTTCCTCCGATTCCTTATAAAAGATATTCAGTCCGTCAGAATAGAAGTTAAAGAGGGTATTTATGCTCGTCGTGTCCTTTATATGGAAATCAGAGGTCAGGGGGCTATTCCCTTGACTCGTACTGATGAGAATTTGACTCCACGAGAAATTGAACAAAAAGCTGCTGAATTGGCTTATTTCCTGCGTGTACCGATTGAAGTCTTTTGAGAAATGAAAACGGAAGAATAAGAATGAATGCTTTCTCGGCAGGAGGGAAAAACTCAAGAATTCGCTCTATAACATAACTTAACTGAAGTTTCTTCAGAACGCTCATTCGAGCCAAATCAAACGTATACGGAACAACCATAAAACAAACTTTTTTGTCCACAAATCTTTCGTTATATGAATTAGATAAGGCAACCGAGACTACTTGCCTGCAGCGAGACTTCCTTGCTTACCCTGTGTCCCCGTAAAACTCGGTGCGAAATCTGTCTGGTTCCTCTGCTCTATGGATGAAGGTCTATTTCATTGAACCTTACGCTCGCTCTCAGTGAACAATCTCTTTTGAAGTGCATTTTTGGTCAAATGGAGCAAATAGGTTTTTTTACCCAATATCCATATGCCGTGCTACCCAACTTACTCAGTGGAGTCAACCTGTTAGTCAATTTCAAAGAAATCCAAGGCTTTCTTGGGTGATAGATTGAAGCAGGTAGTGAATGAGCTAAGCCAGACCGCTATTACTGAATCCCTCCGCTAGATGTCAGTTGCGGTTGGTTTAAGCCTTTCTTTCTATATCGAAGACGGGGTTGAAACCAAGGTAAGCTTCGGCTGCTGGGGGACTTCCTCTACATGGACCGTTTGCAATTGTTGTGTGCGCTTGTACGCCCCATGACGGGGATATATTGTTAGTGTTTAGGGAGCTTTAGCTATAGGTCACCGCTCTTGCCTGATGAGGACTTGGTTCCTCGCCATGATGGCATGAACATTGTTGGATCTCGTTGGGTGTTTAAAACCAAACTAAAGTCAGATGGTTCCATTGAGCGCTTTAAAGCACGGTTAGTTGCCAAAGGATACAACAACCAGTTGGAAGGTATTGATTTGACTTAAACCTTGAGTCCTGTTATTAAACCTACCACAATTCCATAATTGCTGCACTTCCCGAGAAAGAAGTCGTCTTGGTATTGGATCCGCTCTTCTGTTAGCA
>NW_026775805.1:37882-42882 GCF_030987335.1 Cornus florida | reverse complement strand
ATCCAGGGGTTAAACCACACAAACCTTGCTTTGATTCCCAAGATCAAAAATACAACCAAAATGAGCCAATTTCGGCCTATCTCACTCCTGTGGCCGGTGGTAAGCTCCCCTCTTTCTTTGCCTTCGGGTTTCTTCTCTGGAGTTTGGTAGTGCAGGGCTTCCCAAACACGAATGTTACGGCGGGAGGGTCACTTGGCTTCTGTAAGTTTCTTTCCATTTGCTGAGGGTGGATTTCGACTTCTAATGGCAGAACTGCTTCCATACCACTATATATTATCATATTATGATATTGGTTCAGAGTGATTGCATGAATTCCAAAAGAATGGGTGAAAGTCTTATGCACGTGAGAGATTGTGATAGTTTGTTCGCTATCCAATTCTTCCTTAGCTCCTAAAATTCAGCTAAGAAATGGATTGTCTTTCCCTCAAAGCAAAGGGCAGTGAACGATCAAACCGAAAGAGGCGATCAAGCAGAACAGAATAGTACCTTCCACCTGAGCAGTCAGTTTGAGAATAAGAGAGGACTGAGTGTGGAATAAATTAAATGAAAAGGCAGAATGCTAGATGAATACCACACATGCAACTTTCCCTTTTCTTTCTTTTATTGATTCTTGTTCACGGGAAAGCAGGAGCCAAGTCCGATATTCTCAAAGGCAAGAACGGTCCGATTAGGTTTGGGCTTTGGTTTTGACATGGAATGCCTTCTTGCTCGCTCTCTTGCCACTTCTTGATCCCTACTTACAACCCCCATTGGCAAAGACACTTGCCTTCTATTATGCCGATTTGCTTCGTGCTTGACTGCCCTCTCCATTCCAGACTTTTCGGAAATCAAGGTTTCATCTTTTGCATGTGAATCCACTAGTGCCCCTATATAAGTCATTCTTACCCGCTTCTGGCCAAAAAAAAGAGCCCAAATCCTGAGAGTTGGGCGTGTCTGAAGACTCTGCGCCTTCCATTCTCTGATTCGATGCTTTGACCTCAACTGCATTCTAGAGTCTGATTCTAGAAGCCCTTCACAGCAATCAAAGAGGATTGGTTTGGCCTAAACACACAGTACTCGAACAGGACTCGTAGTCGGCTCATCCCTTGCCGGGTAGGTACGCTCCAGCCTCTACTGCTGGTGAAGAAGAGGCGGGCAAAGACGAAAAAGCGAGCTTTGCGCATTTCCCTAAGTTCAGGGATAAATTCTTAACAAATTAAGAAGACTTCCCTCTTTCTTTTATCTAGCTATGAACTTGTCTTGCATTTCATTCATAAGGCTTTCTTGGCCAGATATTGACCCGAACCTTATAGGGAATGCTCTTCTTTGCTTTGAAAAGCTTTCTGCAAATGAGGGGAGGGGCTCAGATACTAATATTCCGGGACCAGACTAAGAACTTTGAATATCCATTAGTAATGTAAAAGGAAGAAGTCAGAACAAAATTGGAGAGGAAAGAGATAACTCATAGCCAAGAAAATGTAAAGAGAAAGGCTGCTACTATATTACCGAAAAGGGTCTTACCGAGCATCGCCCTATGCCGACGCGGGAGAGTCTTGAGCAGCTTTCGAGCTTTAAGAAAGAGAATAGAAAAGGCCTTCAAAAAAGAGCGAGGGAGTGATGAAATAAATGCTCGTGAGCCGCCAAGTACCAGTCTCGCAACAGTATTGGCGCAAAAGGACCGGTCCTTCACTTGCTGATCGTTCGCGAGTCGAACTCGCTCTCTTGCCATGCCTTTCACTCACTCGCTTGAGTCGGAGTCAATCACTCTTTTTGTTTGGAAGATCATTCGTTCTTCACTCTCTTGCTATTACCCGCAGGGAGCGCAGCAACCAAGGTACATATTATCATATAGAAACAAGCGTATCGATTCGTACTACCGGAAAAGTTTTGCTAATCGGCGGGCAGGCAATAGAATCCGCCGATAGGCGCAAGCAAGCGTAGCGAATCACATAGAGAAGCCCCTACCTGCCAGCGCGCGGATAGATAGGGCGGGCGGAGCGCGAAGGGGATGGATGTCTGAGCGGTTGAAAGAGTCGGTCTTGAAAACCGAAGTATTGATAGGAATACCGGGGGTTCGAATCCCTCTCCATCCGCGAGGTCATAAGTTCTCTCTTGCGTTATCTATAGATAAGAAGGAATCGGATCGACTCGACTGAGATGATAGATTACATGGGTAGCTTGTGTGATTATTTAGTTAGGACTTTGTCTCCCTTTCATTATCTTCCGCCCTATTCTAATTGTATAGGTTGGGGAAGAGCCGCCGGGTGGATTATGGGAGCTAAGTCGAAGATCTCGGTGGTCTTGTGAGTGGTTGATAAACAGCGATTGCAGTTTTATTTAGGAAGTCCCATAGCTGTGAGGCTTAACAGACAAAGAAAAGGGCGGATACTTCCACTAGTTGGGTAGAAGGCGACGACCCCCTAATGAATCGACTATTCAAGGTGGCTGTTAGAGCTACATCAGCGCTCAAATTCCTTCATCGTTATTGCCCTCTGGCTTCGATGATCAACCCCTGATTTAGGTTTTGATCTTCGGCCATTCTGGTCCTCAGGACCCAACGCAATATTCTTCTTATCTATTTCCTTTAAAAGATGCAAAAGGTGTTGATACGTCCTATCCACATAGAAAGCTTACCCCCTTCCACACATTACCGGTGGATGCTACAGCCGCTATCACTTTGGCTGCGAATGGTTTTTTTCCAAAAAGCTAATGCCATTCAATCAGAAAAAGGAGAAAGTCAATATTGGTTCAGAGAAAATAGTGACTACTGGGCCATATATCCTAGTCAACTTCTCCTCTTTTGATGTTGAATAGCCCATTGACTCCAATTGTGAGCCACCCTATTACAATATCTAGGACACCAACTCCATCTCCAATTTGTAGCAGAATCCAGAATCTTATGTCTTCGCAGATGACAGCAGCTAAATTGTCCACAGGCTCAAGTTCCATGACTTGTTTGTGCAATCACCCTCAATTACGATCACCCCCAATGCATCAAAATCTTGAAGCTCTCCTTAAGAACAGCAGCTTCTGGACCACGTCAATTCTGAATCAAAATGGTGACCACCTTGATAGCTCTACCACCATGATCCCTTAGAACCAAGCCACCCCCACAAGATCTGGTATGCTCAGTAAAAGAGGCATCCACATTCATTTTCAAACTTCCCATGTCTGGAGCTGACCACCTTACAGGAGCATGAGGGCTAACGGACTTCAAAAGCATTATCTTGCACATCATGACCTTTCCATTCATATAAATGAAAAATGCCTCTTTCCAAAATTCGAGAAGGTTCCCACTTAACCCCATTCAAATCAAAATCATTTCTACACTTCCATAAATGAAAGAACTCAAACTTAAATAATCTGCAACACCATCAATCTTGGACCAAACAGAGTGAAGAAAGAGCCGTATTTGCTGCCATGAAAAGCCTGGAAAACGTCCTTTTGATCCCTCTTACAGGGTTTGTGCACAATTGATGCGTAAATCTAAGGTTTTGCTGCCTTTTATGAGGCCCAGGAGTTGGAAGTAGTTATTCATCAATCTTCCTAGTGACATTGAAAAGTAAAGGCATGGCATGGGATCGGTTGGCCAAGAACGCTAGCATGTTTGCCTTTTCTCGTTCACTTGACACTGTCCCTGTTCTCCAAGTGCGATCGCTCACTTCACACATTCTATATTGGGAGATCCTCATTTCGTACCGGACTTTCTCGCTAGCCAAAAGTCTGGAAAGGAAAGACCCCCAGCGAGACGTGTGTTGGAACCTGCTGCCTTATCAATAATGGTTTTCATTTAGGCTGTGTTATGCTTTCTTGTGGAAGGGACGTCTACTTCAAAGTGCTGTTTGAAGGATAGCTTTGAATGTCCTGTCAGTGTGAATGCATCCTCTTTCCTTTTTCCATTGGGGTCGGCTTGAGCTGGCTCTTCAACTGCTTGTGGAACGGAAAAGTGCGTTGAAGCATTCGCATTTCGTTAGCTGTATTTGGAAGAAAGTATGACCACGCACTTCCTATGACAACCGAGCAGCAAGGGAAGACGGGTTACTTCGACTGGTTCGAATTGAGCTTCTCTGAGCTACTAGTGTGAGACCCTTGGACTTTGACTAAGGGCTTGGTTTAGGAGTGGACGTCGGAACAAGGTTATGGGAAGCTCCGCTTTCCTTGCCTACTTGTGTAGAAGAAGGAAGTAGTTCGAGTGAGTAGGGAATTTTTCTGTTTTAGCCTCCACTTTTGATTCGAACTAACTAACCCTATTCTAGCACAACAGCAAAACAGCTTCTATGCCCATTTGGGATGTAGCGTGAAGCAACGTTCTCCCCCCTTGTTGATGGAAGTTCTCTGCTTTCTCAGGTTATCAGCTCGTGCTCGTAACTATCCTAGTATATAATGTGATCTCATCCGCTGTTCTCCGTCGAAGTTTCAGCAATCCATTCACTGGGGAATAAGAGGCGGGTATTCCTTGATTCTGATTTGTAGTTGGATGATGATTTTTAGTCAGAATTTCCCCGAATATGCTTTTCTTCATCAAAGAAACAAGCTCTCATTCGGCGAGGATTTTATAAGTGGAATAGGTCTCTTTTTTGGAAGAGTTTGCTTTTGGATCGTTTACTGATGTGGATAATGTGGAAACTAAGCTTACTACTTCATGTGCGTAAGACCAAACATCGAATAAGTCTTAGCAATCTTGCCTTCGCTTGTACTCCCCCAGTCAGGGTGAAGCTTTCTTCTGGTAAATGAGTCTCTCTGCTTCAAAATGCATTCTCTTATATAAGAAATATCTTTTTTCAACTCCGTAGTCCTTCGATGCGGTTTCTCATTCTAAATCCTCAACTGATGGAATGAAAGAAAACATCTGCACAAGAAGTCTATTCCACTATTGTCACTCTCGGCGAAGAGGTTGAGTTGGATAAGGTCTATAGCCAGCATGAGCCTTGCGTGCCGGACTAGATAAGGGTATGAGTGAAACTTCAAAGAAATGATTGAAAGCGGCAGCTAGTGTAGTAGTTAGAGCTTGACCGAGCGGT
>NW_026775805.1:17500-32382 GCF_030987335.1 Cornus florida | reverse complement strand
GATCCACATATGAAATTCTTGAGTGAGGAGTGTTCGGGTATCAAATTGAAGTATGGAGAATCGGTCAGAGCAGAAATGGACTTCAATTCCACGACAGGTAGGGATCCGGGGGGTATCCGCTAAAATGATGAAAATCTAGCTTCGTAGACCCTTTACGTGGTTGGATCTGGAATGAAATGAAGAAACTGACTCATCCTCATGGAGAACCGGGCAAACAAAAGAATCTATGCTCGGAAAACAAACCTGCGCTTTAGCGAATGAATGGTAGGGGTATGATTTCTGAGAAAACCTCGTTTTGGCAAACCCAAACTCCTGTGGTAGAAAGCAAGGTGCATCCTATAAAAGAAAGAGTTTTTGAGAGGTAAGGGCAACCCGAGCATCTGCATTTACTCACTTTAGGATGACAAAAGAGATCGGTCAGAGCAGGCAAGAAGAACGGAAAAGGTTCAGAAAAAAGAGCATCTGTTGATATGTACTAGAACTAGATGCGTCACACATGCAAGTTCAATAAATTCTCTCGCGATCCGTCCTAAAAGCATCTCTCCCTTTCGACGAATAGCTAAGCTTTCTTGATATTGATACACACGATTCCTTAAACGAATAAAGGGCATTAAGCCTAGGCTTGGCAAAGAACAAACATCCTTCCCTAGAATCTACATTTAGCTGAGCTAATTAGCTTTCTTCTGCCAAAGAATGATCAATTTCAATGAGATCTTCACCCGTCTCGCCTCTTGTTCCGCTAAGTGGTAGCGAATGGACATCTATATAATGATAATGCAATTTCGCGCTATGCTCCTTCCTCGGTCAAGTCAAAATACCATTCATAGAGGGGGTAGCTTTATGTAAATGTAAATAAAACAATAGTGAAAAGTCTTGCTCGATGACTTACAACATAATTCCTCAATCCTCCGTTTCACAAGCCAACTAACAACCTATCCTTCAATTCACATTCTTGAGATGTTTACTATCCACCACCCACACGTTCCGATATCGCCATGTGATCGATGCTGGCACGAGGTTCTCTTTCAGGAAAGTCAGTCGTCCCCAGTGGCGAAAGCTCTTACCGCGCCAGATAAGGAAGGCTAGCTCGTGACTCGATTCCCTTCGACAAATTCTTTAGAGAAAGATTGAGCTTTAGGGAAAGGTAAATTCTCTCTAAGCAAGGCATACACTATTGAATTAAGACCCACCAACAACGATGGTTTTTGCAAAGTAGAAAAAAAAGAAGTCTGAACATGCTGGCTATGTAGATTGACTTTTTTCTGTTTATATCGGCCGCAGACGTGTCAAAATCAGGTGCGATCTCGCTCAGAAATGGTCAGGACCTGCTGTGTGTCATGCTTGAGAAGCTGTTCGCCTAGCTACCTAGCTACTAGTAGGAAGTCGCCCATGTATGCCCAAAAGAAGGTGAAAGTGCGGAAATGGAACAACATGGTGAAAGTCAACCCTGTATTGCTTTATATAGTGGTCAAGTCATCAGTTCATTCGCGAGCAGAAGCCAGTCTCACAGCCGAGACAGAGTACTTGTATACGTACGCTATTGTTTGATCGTTTTTGTGAAATAAGAATTCATTCAAGGGAAGGTTGTAGTTGGGTAACATAAGGGTAGGCAAAAGCCTGAAACTCGTCTCATGACATCACATCTTTGAGGCTCGGGAAAATGAACGGATTGGTTGCTCGAAACAAAGAAAGAGATTGAAAGCAAATAGCGCAACATCTGATCGAAGTTTCAAGAAAAGCCAGCTCCTTTGCTTCTCATCGGTTGTCAGAGGAGGTGCACGATGTGCTTTAAGGTCAGCTCTGATAAGGCTAAGTACAGCTACGGCAAGGAAAGCTCCGCATCTACCTTAGTCTTCGCTTCATAATGCCTCAAGGAGTCTTCGATGGGGCCAGTTTCCAAGAGTTCCGTTCCATCCATAACCACCTCTATTCATTCATCAGAGGCTTCCAGCCTTACTCTTTGGGGCGACCAACCACAGTCTAACAAGCAATCTAGGTACAGTCATTCCTGCTATTGTACTTCCAGTTGAGGAATTTCATTCTTGCTTCTCTCCTAACTCATTCATGCAATAGCACACGTAAAGTCAGTCAAATAGGTTCGGAAGGAAATCAAAGAAAACATCTGATGAACAACGGAAAACTTGCTCGAGGGAAGAAGCTTTATAGTAGATACACGTCCCTGCTCTCGTTCAAGGTCACAACCATCAAAAGCGATTCAATGCCCCTTGGCGTGCCCCTTAAGGGCTGCCCTAGATCACCTGGGACATATAGCACCCGTGTTGAAATTTACAGAGAAATCACGGTAACGATACCTCACTTCACACGTTATATATAGCTGTCTCCTTTATCGGCTGCATCCTCTTCCCCGGACCTTGACCCCCAAGCTGAGGAGTTGTTAAACTCTCTATTCGTCAGTCTGTACAAATACGAGTGGAACAAGTATGCGGCCGTCCCCATTGGCTTTTTCTATGCTTTCTATGGTTGGAGTTTTGAGTGAGACCAACGCCGCCCGTTGGAAAGCGGACTTTCAAGGTCTTCGTTTTAGCCTGAAATTGGACCTGGCCGAAGGTTGTTGGACTCCTCAAGACAAGAAAGTCAACCACTGGTTGATTCTAAGGTGGGATCATTAGTTTTAAACAAATCTTCCTCAACAACCAATTGAACTAGAGTAGAGGAGAGAGAAGGGGACAAAGAGTCCCTAGTACGTAAGTCCTAACTAGCCCCGATAAAATAAGAAGTCATGGCGAATACAGAGGAAGAAAGTCAGTTGTTAATGGTCAATCGCTTCTAAGAATGCTTTTTCTTCTATCACTAATGCCATTAAAGGCGACTTCCTCTGCAGACACCACATGCTCGAACTTTGCAGGCAATTCGTTACCAATACACAAACTAAAGCATCATTTCGTTTTGTAAGTCTCTCTTATTATTTCATCTTCTTGCCAAGGTTCTATGTATCCTCGTTTTCTTTGTCTGCGCTCTTCTGAAGTGATTCCAGCCATGTCAGTCATCTTTCAAGTCCTTAGCCAACTGGGTTGTGGTTATCGCGAATAAAGAAAGGGCATTTACTACTATGTATGCATTCCATTTTCATGATGCTTTGAAGAAAGATACTTTTATGGTGCAACATTGAATAGCTGGATTTCTATCATCCCAAAAGCAAGGGGGCCGGCTCCCATTAATCATAGGAGTATAAAGAAAAGCACTTTCCAACTCACGTGTGAGCAGAATCTTCCTATACTATAAGTGCATCGGTTGATGGCGACTCTTCTCCTACTAAGGATAGTTCTTCACTTGCTTTTGTAAGAAGTTAAGCTTTACCGCACTTGAATAGGATATTGACCACTTAGAAGGGGCAGGAGAAGACAAGCAGTCAGTCGACCCTTGAGCACCATTATCTGTCTCGACCGGGAGCGAGTGCAATAAATGACTGAGTTTCGTCAATAAGAATATCATATTACAACCAATTTATTTGGTAGGCGCTTGTTTGCTGTGGTAAGACAGAAAGGCGGATCTCAATTGGATGGAACAGCCGAAAGAACAGCATCGGCAAGTATAGCGTGAGAAGGCAGCTCGTGAAGAGAAGAAGAAGCAGAATCAGTCTTCCTCATCCCAAACCCTCATGTGGGGGACTCGGTCTCATGCTGAGAACATTAGAGAGATTGGTAACCTTGCATAGCCCATTAGGCTCGTTGAGACCTTCCGGTATCGATGGGATCTCTACCTATCAAAAAAAGAAGATAGAGCCTTGCCCGATCGATCGTAGCTAGCACGAACAGAATAGGCGAGACTCCTACTCTCATGCCACCTCAGTGCGAACTGCAACAGGGGCGACCCCATATACCCACTCGTATATGGAATTACAGCATTCTCCTGGCACGTCGGCTTTAGTGTCCTAACGTTGGCATGTGAGAAATAGGCTGCCCCTTGGTTTGCTATTTCAGTATTGATGGAATTAACATAAGGGTTAGCGGGTGAGTCTTCTGGAGAGTCTTGTCTTCCACAGGGGCGGGACCTTCAAGCAGGAACTGTTGGCTTTCCTGCGGCTTCTGCCTCGCCACCAACCATACTCCCCACCTGTCTCCCATACTGTTTATAGTTGATGGGCTGTTTTGACTATTCTTTCTCCAGACACTGGTATGAGGGGAACCCCTTTCAAGGTTCTACCTATTGATATCTTCGCTTTATGCCGCTCGCTCCATTACTTATACAATTGCCGGATGAGCTCTTTCCTACTTCCAGTTTCTGCTTTTCCTGGTTGAAAAACCTTTTTTGCATGATTTTCCACAGAGAAGTACGATCGAGAAAATGAAGTGAAAAACGGACTCTTGCCCCTCATCCTCTGCTTTCAGCCATTAGGCCCTTGAGATAATCAAAAGAACTTCAGGCTAGCTTCTGAAATGACTTTGACCCATATTCCCGTTCATTCTTCTCAACCGATTTCATTAATGTCTCATAAGAAGAGAGAAATAGAAGCTATGAATTAACGGTAGACTGATGACTTTCATTCTATATAAGAAAATCTTCCTTAAAAACTTGCCGATGGAAGCATCAATAGGTCCCAACCCCGCGAGAAGGCGCGCTGACACTGACCGAGGAGCCGAGTCTATATTTGTGGGAGACGAGAGATCCAACTGCTACTTATTACCCGTGTTCAGGCGAAACTCCCCTTTGTCTCTAATGGAACTCGTTCGCTTGTGGGGTTGTTCCCGGAGCTAGGGAAGTAGTCTATGAGCTGTAAATCCATATACTGCCAGGCCAGCCTACCTCTTATGAACCAGCTGCTGTGATTGAGTTTCCGTGATGAAGAAGTTCCTCGCATGAAGACTCTCCTACTGCCAGACAAGGAAGTGATCCCATATTATAAAACTATCCCACTGAAAGGGAGGTGAATGTGCGGATGCCAGAGTTATTAGTAGATTTGAGCTTCTGTGGAAACGGAGCTGATTTCAATGATTTTCCTTGTTGACGTGCTCCGCTGCAGATAGTTGGGCTAGAGATGTGGATTGCCCCTCGGCTTGGTCCCCGGGTTGCCCATAGAAAACAAGAAGCGAGACCCTAGCCAGTTCCTACGTTAGAGCTTGCCGGAGACTGGAGGACTTAGGCCGAGAAGGAGAGGATCACTAAAGCGGATAGGAACAGCTTTCTTGTAATTAGATGGACGTATTGAAGATGGAAAAACCTCATATTGACTCTTCTTTGGGTCAAACCTGCAAGAGGTATCAAAACTGGTTTTCACGCTAGCTACAATGGTCATTGAGGAGGTTTAGCTTTTCCTAAATGAAAGGATATTCCCTGCCTTAGTGCGTAGGTGGATGAGTAAGATACTCCGATGAGTAAGGAGACTATATGCGAGATGTGGTGAAAAAGAAGGAACAAGATTCTGACTCTTGCACAGCCAAAGAATTCTCCCAAGATTATAATATAGTAAGGACAGCTAGTTTGAGCTCTTCTTCTCCTTTGCGCGGTGAGCTTCCTCTCTATGTGTTCCGATTGACTCTGGCTCTTTCTCCCTCGAATCCTGATTGAGATCAGGAAACCTTATTGTGCCCATCCTTTTCTCGCCCGACTCTACCCGATTGCTCTATTTGACTTGACATTCAACACCCACTGAAAGGTTTCATGGTGAGGAGATGTTGGCGATATAGAACGTGTGCCGGGGATGAGGAACCGTTCAAAGGAGACAAGAACCAAAGGCGAACCACCTTTTGGTGTACGTGGGTGGGCCTTATTTGCGAGTGCCTTAGCACTCTTTCCTTACTCAAACAGAGCTACTGAACCCCTATTTTGACCAGATGCTAGAGCGGGAGAGCGCCCGATCTACTCTAACAGCTTACAGCAGCAATCCCACTCACTACTCATACTATGCCTGGGATGCAAACTAAGCGAGTTTTCTTCTTCTTCGTGATGTGGATCAAACATACCAGCTTCTTTCATTTGTAGAGGGGAGTTCGCGTCTAACGAGCAAAGAAGGAAGATTTCCAAGCGTGAGATGATAGATAGGATTTTCTTGTTGTACGAGTCAGATTCCTGTTGATGAAGAAGCTTCTCATGAGCCGCTGAGTCGGTAGGATCCGCTTATCCTTAACTGGACTGGATCACTTGCTTGTGAGTTGTGTTGAAAGCTTCCCTCCTAGAATTCAGATTTGACTGAGCCAAGTAGCTTTTCAGTGAGAAAGAATGATCAAAAGTCGATCGGAGAGAGACAATTGCCTTAATAGAGCTATCTCCTAGTCAATCGAAATATCCGTGCTTGCTCTTCTAATAAGAGAATATGAATTGGGTAAGTGAAAGATGGAGCTTGCCAAACCTATAATCCCCCACTCTCAATCTCATCTGATGTTCCGGCGTGGGAGTAGCAGGTTTGATCCTTTCCTAAGATCTCCTCAATGGCATAGAGGGAGTTGATACAAGGACGAACGAGCTGAGAGAACCGCACTTCGTTAAGTATCTGTCCATAGGTCTAATCTGCGCTTCGCTCATAAAGTAATAGTTCCGTTCCTTCTAAGCTCATAATGGGTCCATTGTTGTGGGACTCGAAAGCTGTTCAAGAGCGTCAACTAGTAAATGAATGCCTGGAGGGTGGAATATTTGACATCGTAAGCCACCCGGCCGGGGCTCTCCTCCAAAAGCCCTTGATCTGAGGCCGAGGCTTGCTCCCAGAGCTCCCTTTTGTTCTGCTCCTGTGTAAACTCTAGCTGGCTTTCTTTCGTAAAGTTGGTTGGAAAGAAGACCAGATTTCACACCTGCATATGATTTGACAGCTGTTGCAGTTTAGGTTCAAGTTCAGAGAGAGAGAAGAGATCTCGATGCGATCGTAATCTCATGTGAAAAAGAAATTGATGAGAGAATGATTGAACTTGCAAGCCTCTTCCGAGAAAATGTTCACGCATTCGAAGTCTTTGCCTTTTGGACTTTTCTTTCAACACACCCTTAGTCCCTGTATAACGAGAGGGAGGCTCCAACCTTCCTGTGCTTCCGTCGGATGAGTTAGTGGGAAGCTTTTCTTTCCTTTTCCCGCGGGATAGGGCTGGGCGGCTGTGCGATTGGGCTTCTTCCTCTCCGAGGGCATAACGACAAGGCCAAGACAAGTCAATTAAACAAGCTATCCAGCTGAGCAAATACGACCACCCTTGCTTTTCACAGAAGTGTCCTTGCTTGCTTTTTAGGAATCAAGGAAGAACTCGAGTAGGTATGGAATGTTGAAGTTTGACCAAGAAACTGTTCCTGAATAAATAGATGATTATCAAAAGCGTACCAATACTAAGTCAGTCATATTCTTAACAAAGAAATTCTCGTACTTACATTACTGCCCGTTGTTAGAAGGATGAATGGCATTCCCGCACGCAGAGGAGAATCAACTGAGACGTGAATGCGCGCGTCCTAACTATTTGTGAATTCCAAGTGAAGAGCTGACGTAATATTCATTACTACGCCCGAACACGGCAATCAAAGGTATGCAGGTTCAGAGGAGTCATATCTCCGGTTGGATGCGTAACCTATCTCGTGAAGGCTCCTTGGCCTATCCATATGTATTTTGTTTTCATGTGCTAACCATACCATTAATTAGCTTTTCGAGTGAGTGAAAATGCAAATCTCCTAGGTGAGGATCACATAGTGCATCCGCTGACCATCACATTCCCCCTGCGCGCTAGTTCCACGTCAAAGGCTCAAGCTGGGATTTCTTCTATAACAGATCCGCGCGAACTCTTTCCTCCCACTTAGAATATTGACCTAAAGAAGTTAGGAATAGGAATCCGGCCTAGCAGAACATTAATGCTTACTAAGCGAAGTCTTCAAGCAGTAAACCTATAGGTATCGAACCTTTCTTTCTGATCTACGACCACCCCTGCTTTTCACAGAAGTGTCCTGTCGAACCTGAAGACGCTGCCTTGACACAGCTGCCCCTCTGTTCCCAAGTTTGAGCTTAAGACCCCTTTTGCTTTCACTTCAGATGTTTGATTTTACACATTGGATTCAGCAACTTCTGAATGTGGCTAGACCGACGGGAAATCGATCAGATCAATAAGACCACGAGCGGAAAGGTTACGAATCTCATTGACTCCAGAGCGAAATCTAAGACACCTTTCTGGAATCAAAATATAGTTCGTGTGCAGTAAGCTTCTTCCTCAATTTGTCCACATGGAATTCCGCTTTGAAAGCTAGTGTTCTGCTTTTCCTCACGTCAGTAGGTAATTCAACTTTTCAAGTCTCTGTTGCCAAACCGCTTCTAACTGCTTCCGTTTCTTCAGTTTCGGATTGAACTTCGTGATGCTGACCTTTCAGGGAAATTGGACTTCAAATCACCATCTCAATGCTCTGGTCTATTTGCCCCTCTCGCCGGCCTAAAAGTCAGTCAAGAGCAAACGCAGGACTCTCGCTCGTGTGAGTGTGAGTCCTAAGCCAAAGGGTAAGAAGCCCCATCTCCTTTTCTTCTCATGGGTTTACTGAAGTTTCGGATTTGAAGGTCAGCTACATTTTGATTAGTCAATGAGGCTGTAGCGCCCTACTTTGAAGGCTTGGCTCCTTTGTTGATCTTCTAATGTTCTAGCCCGGTCACAGGGTGTGACCTATGTAGGTGTCAATACAAAGTCAAACCAAGAATTCTATTCGATAGAGAAGGGAGCCGGAGGCTTCCTAATTCCGTCATCAGGGAAGGTTTATCCAAGTCACTAAGGTTACAGCTCAAAGGGTAACCCTTTACAGAGTCCACGTACCTACCTAGGTAAAGGTAAGGGGGTCAACCCATAAAATCAAACATCCATTCTATGGCGGGTTTGTTTAGTGAAAAAACCGCTTTATAGCCCGTTCACTAGTGATTCCCTATATCTGATCCAAGATGCGTTTTTCAACCCGAAACCTGCTCATTACAGAAGACGTGGCTAGCTGGGTTCATTTTGAGGGATGTGAATCATCTGTTTGATTTCTTTCCGATTGTTGGCTATAGTTCCCTGAAAATGCAGAAAGTGGGAGTGCCTAGGACCTTTCCCTTAGGAGTAGAGGGAGAGTCCTGTGATTGACCTTACGCTTCTTAACCTTACGCTTCTGAGTCCTCCTATTTTCTCTCAAAACCATCCCTAAATGGGTCTTGCGGCTCTTTCAACAGTCACCGCTTTGACGCGCGGTCTTATCAAGAAGGGCAGGAGAATCTGAAAGTTTCAAAAGGTGGTACGTGTGGTTCAGAAGGTTCTACCACTGTATGGGCCAATTTCCGACTACAAATCTTAGTCTTGATACTGGCTTGGCTCCAAGACGAGTAGTGGATGAGGGCGAGGCAAGCGGTTCCATTCAAAAATCTGTGTAAGTTCCTAGTTCTTATCAAAATGACCCTCTCCCTCTTACCAGCAGCTAGAGCTATACTGGGAACCATCCTTCTGGTCTTGGTTCCAAGGAGCTAACCAATTACCTAAGAAATAGAAAGGCAAGTCTCGGAGAGATGCCTTTTGCAAGCCGCTGATCTTAACGACCCAATCACGAATATCACGGTCTTCGAAAACAAGAAACTTGGAAGTCCTGTCTTCTTGTGTCCGGTTGAGATAGTCATAAAGGATGGTTGTAAGGCCAAGTTCTTTTGAGCCAGCAAGGCTCCTACCTGGTAAAAATGGTGCTAATAAAGTTCAAGTATGGATAGGATAGCCGGCAGTCGGTGACCTGCTTGGCGTTTGGGCAGGAGGTGCCCCTTCGCTCCACGTAAGTTGTTTACTCTGAAGAACCTACTAAGGCAAGAGCACGGGACTCTACAGAAGAGTCAAAGAAAGTAAGGTCCGTCCACACCAGTCTGCCCGCGATGCCTCCTTTCGAAGTGTATTCTGATCCCTTTGGTCAGGAATATGGCGGTGATTCACCTTGGTCCTTTCATTTATTCACCACCTTTCTGGAAATGGAATGGAATAAGAAATGTTCGATGAAATAGAATTGCTTAGTCAATGTTTAACCTTTCCATTAGAAAAGCAAGACTCGAAACAATTGAAGTTACACGTTCATTCCTGTGAAAGGGGAAGGATGACCGGTAAATAGCTTGCAAGAAATAGATACTGGAAAAACTGCCTTGCCTTTCCCTAGAAGCACTTTCCTCTTGTCCATCACCTCCGCTTTCTATAAGCAATTGTTGGCCCTTCAAGCTATTTGATTGATTTCTTGGAAAATTCCTGTCTTTCTTGATGCGGGAGTGACTACAACACCGGTGAGGACAGAAGCAATGGTTTGTGCGAGTCAAGGGCAGGGCCTTGGAAGGCCATTGGAAGGCCATTGAAAGCGTAGCCCAGTGGAGCTCAAGGCGAGCCTTGGTCACATCAGCGGTCTCGGCTTACGGACTGTTGTAATCATCGTCCTCCCATCATATTTTGTAAAAGAAGTAGGTCCAGATGAGTAATTCACAGCGTAGAAGGCAAATAGCGAGGCTATGTAAAAAGAGCAGTTGGGCCTTAGTTCAATAGTCCCATCCCAGCTCAGGAAGTAAGGGAACTGAGAGTCGACTTACAAGCTTCTTTTCTCAAAATTCTTTGTTGTCGGGGATTTCTCCTCGCTTTCACTCCTTTCAGCTTCGAAGGAAAGTAGGCGAGCCGAAGCTCTCTTTCATCTATTCCTTGGGGCAGCGCCCTTTGAATAAGACAACGATCATTCTAAGGGACCTATGTGTTTTGGAGGAAGGGCCAGAAGAACTCTAACGGAAACAGCGCTTTCGGCGGACACTTTGGGCTGAGAAAGAAGCCCTTGTCCGGTTCTCGACCAGGCACCACTTGAAAGTAGATTGTGTACACTTGAAAGTAGAGGAGGACCCTTTATGGCCAACCAACCAGGGTCTTATTTGCCACAGCTCGGTTCCAGCTAAACTAAGAATGTCCCATTCATCCCCAACTTCGACTCTAATGAACGTTCAGCTCGTACCACCATTCCGATGCAGATTGGGAACAAAAAGAAGTCCAGCACTACAACTTAAGATCTACAGAACCTACTCTCATAGCCCTCGCCGAGAGTTGGAATATTGGTTTTTTCTTGACTTATGGCCTGGGAGGTCTCGTTTCCTATTACTATAATAAGCAAATCTCAGTTCTTTCCCCTTTACTATAAGAATAGGCATTAAGGTCTGCTACAGGTACCACACACCCTTTCTTTTCATCAAGTGAAGTGGAAAACTCTTCCTGGTCGAGCTTGATTCAATGTTTGGGTAATTGCTTCCCTTTTCTCAATCCGAAAATCTTGTTGAAGGGTGTTTAAAATTCACCGGCTGCTAAACCTGACCCTTAGGGTTATGGGTTCATGGGTCCGAAACTACCCTTATTGCCACAATTTCCACTCTTGTGTTGTTCTAAGACCTATAGGAAAAGCCTGGCACAACAAAACACAAAACTACATTATGTAGGTAAGGAGAGGCTCCCTAATAAGGAGTAGGGAGCGCATGAAGAAGGCGCTTAGAGGTACGAACACGTACCGTTACTGCCGCAAGTGCTAGAGCAGATGATGGCGATACGGCTGACTCCCCGGGCAGATTCAGAGTGCCGAAAAGACCCCTTCGTTCGTGTAACATCCCTCGTACCAGCATTATTGCGATTAGATGGCCTCATAAAAGACTGCAAAACCTAAAAGGGACGAAGAAATAGTAAATCCATCAACAAGGGCGGATAAAGCGGTTTCGCGCTAAATCCGATGGTCATTGCATTCGTTTTTGACATGAGATAAATGGGCTTATTTGACATTTGTTTGACTTGACATGACGGTGTACCTCGTGATATCTAACCTTGATTGAGAAGTTGCCTCAAGCTTAGTTGCACAATCTTCCTATTTGAGTCGTATTGATGAGCCTCACGCAACAGACAAAAGTCAGTTTGATCACGCAGGTATAGGGGACCCTTTTGCCGGTCTAGTGAAATGAATGGAGACTTTTCGCCTTGCTTCTGCTCCTGTCTTGTGGTCGCTTACTAAGAAACCTGACTGAAGAGCAGCTTTGTCCACCCTTGTTGGTTGGCTATTATTTTCTCAAGATTCTGACTCCCTTCCGCTTCTTTTCCTAGTCTCCCCGCACATGGATTCCAAACAGTCATTTTCCATCTATATCAGCTTGTAGACTGATAACATCAAACTGCTGCTATTATGGAGAATTTGGAAGCCTTCTCTAATCACTAGAGCTTTAGCTTGAAACCATTGCTTGTGGGGTGCTCCCTATTCCCTTTGCTTCTTGTTTTCGCGTCCCTCCGCCCCCGTATACATAGAAGGTTCAAGGCCCCTTCCCTAAAGAACGACTCGCCGATCAGTCAAAAGCAAAGTCATTCCGAAAGGAGTGGTCGAGGAATTACTGTCTACCCTTGAACCAGAGTAGCTGTTAACAAAGAACCTGAAAGGTAAAAAGCGAAACCTACTAGTAGAACATTTCCTGTCAGTCGAGCTTGGTCAGATAGATTGACCATTTTCCTCTGTCTAGTCCAATGACAACGGAATCTCGATTCAAGTATGGCACAAGTCTGATTTCAAGGGCACTTCTACGCTGGCACCCACGCTAGGCTTCCCGCAGTGACAGCTGAGATATTAAGCGTCACTGGAACACCAACCTAATCTCACTTTTTGGAACCTGTGCAACAACGGAATAACGAGAAAACGCCTTCGTCAAAGAGCTTTAGTAGGCAATTCCCTTCTCTACTAGCATATGCTTTCGTTTCTATACGAAATATGAATTTCTTCCGCTGTAACTTGAGTGAGCAACTTTCCCTTATTTCAGAGAAGAACAGGCGTGCAACTTTTTTGAAAGATCACCGGTCAATAGCTTTTTCGGTTGCGATGTTCAGAATAGATGATGAATTCGGGGGCGTAGGTTCAGGGCAGCAAACAGTCGATATTCTACTCGAATAAGGAAAGAAGGTTGAAAGTATGCGTCAACTGGCAATGAGTTTACGAAACTAAAAGAGAGTTTTTCGTCTTTTGAAGGTTCTTGTGCGGGTGGGTGGTTCGAGATGAAGTTGGTGTTCCGGCGCTGCTTAGTCTCTCAATGGATCGGTTCTTCGCTCTTTTATTTCCTTATATAGACGAATTCTCTTTCATTGGAAAATCGCTCTCCTTTTCTTCGCCCAAAGCTCCTTTTTCGGGCTAAAGTGGAGAAGCAGTTTTCGATTTCCTGTCGCATCTTTCCGACTTCATTTTCTGAGATTTCTTTTCTTGTTCCGTGTTGGGTCGTACACTATTTGAATGGTTTGGTTCCGTTCTTTTCTTTTTTCCGGTATGCCGCCTTTTGATTTGATGGGCGAGCAGATAAATCAAGATTTTATTTTCACATGGTATTTCTACTCATATTTTTTTTCTTTTTCATTTACTTTTGCTGTCTGCATCTTCTGAAGGGGCGTGTCAACCTTTCACTATTTTTGTTCTATCATCCGGCTTTCGTACTGACTTTTTCTTTCATAATCCTTTATATATTAGATGGCCTTGCGCTGATCACCCTGGTTGACCAGGCCTTCTGCATGTAGGGGCTGCTGAGTCCAGAGGAAAGGGAGCTCGTGAACGGCGCTCTTCGTTCAGAAGGGGAGGAAATTGACTCTCTTAAAACAGAGATTTTTTCCAACCTGGGCGACCTGATTCGAACTGAGGGGGTTCTACAGGGCGTCCGGGCAAATACGGCGGAGGTAAAAATCCTGCACGCCATAGACCTTCTTCCCGACGAGGGCGCCCCGGACCTGTTGTCTTCTACTTTTCGCGAGATAAGGGATTCCTTATCCGCGGAAGGGGCGCAAAGCAGGTTTTTCCGTAGGGCCGTGGACACGCTCTTGGAAATGCAGGCAAATAGGGTTTCACGCGCCGAACTTTCGGCCGGTGCCCCCCTTCGTTGATCTGGTCGGGCGCTAGCGCCCTTTTTCGTTTGTGCATCTTTCTTTCTCCCATGCTTTCCGTTGGTCAACAACCAACAAAAGTGCTCTATAGTTCTTCACTACTCGTACAGGAAGGAGTCTCTTTCTGTCTGGAGGGAATCATTTTTTCTCAATCAAGAATGCCTCAACTGGATAAATTCACTTATTTCACACAATTCTTCTGGTTATGCCTTTTCCTCTTGACTTTCTATATTCCCCTATTCAATGATGGAGATGGAGTACTTGGGATCAGCAGAATTCTCAAACTACGGAACCAACTGGTTTCACACCGGGAGAACAACATCCGGAGCAACGACCCCAACAGTTTGGAAGATATCTTGAGAAAAGGTTTGAGCACCGGTGTATCCTATATGTACAACAGTTTATTCGAAGTATCTCAATGGTGTAAGGCCGTCGACTTATTGGGAAACAAGAGGAAAAGAACTTTGATCTCTTGTTTCGGAGAAATAAGTGGCTCACGAGGAATGGAAAGAAACATATTCTATTTGATCTCGAAGTCCTCATATAGCACTTCTGTAAATCCTGGATGGGGGATCGCTTGTAGGAATGACATAATGCTAATCCATGTTCCACACGGCCAAGGAAGCATCGTTTTTTAATCTCATTATGACTTGGTCGTCCGGAAGAGATTCTTTCTCCTCGATCAGAATAGTGTCATGGAAGGCACTACAAGAAAGATATACTCCTTTTCAAATCGCCGAAGACGGACGTTCAGAAAGGTTCTCGAGATTCTCCATTTCTCTAAAGCAAGCAAGCATACCAATACTGAGTAGGTAAAGGATGATGAATATGGAGTTCCCACAGGGGAGGAATAGTGCGGGAAGGTCACGATACCAAGCCTAGCCACTAGGAGAGTCCGCCCTTCCCACGTGTCAAGTTTCATAAATGAATGCAGCCTCAACCAGAGAGATCAACCTGCGCCTTTCTTTTAGGCCGCCGGCGGCGCAGAACGAACTAATCCTAGACCAGCAAGTTTTCCGAAACCGAACTGAATGGAATTGTTACTTTCCTAAAATGCTTGCTGAAAATCAA
>NW_026775805.1:0-12500 GCF_030987335.1 Cornus florida | reverse complement strand
AGATCAGGTTCTCCTTTCCCTATTGATCCAATGCACAAAGGCTTCAAAAAGTTCTAGTTCTGTGCCCCGCTCACGGTACTTCCTAGACTAACTCGTACATGATTTGTGTGAAATTGTTGGCAGACGGAACCCGAAAGTGCTAGTGTTGCGCCCGTGCCAGGGTGCATTTCCAATCGATGGTCATCACACAAGACCCCTCTCTTTGCGTAGTCACGTTACGAACCAGTGAAAGTCGAGTCTAAAGCTTCCCTTCTTCCATCACCGTGAAGGGAGCCTCGAAAGATCTCTCCCAACTCTTGAGTAGGTCCCTCGTCCCTCCTCCATTACAGAATTGGGTAGAGAGAAATAGCCACTTAACTATACTGATTCTGTATGCCCGAAACCTTACACGCCTATTTGTATGAACCAGGCCCTTAGTTTGCTGATCTAGCGCCCAATGCTAAGAATGACTTCCATAGTGGGGGGAGGCATCAGGAATATGGTATTTACCATATATAGCAAGATCAGCAGTTTTTCGTGTTTAAGAATGATTCTTTTGCTTTCCCTTTGATAGCACTGGTCTCTCACTTTCTTTTGAAGTGGCGCTATGTGAATGAAATGAAAGTTTACCCAGCGATCCGCTTACCGCTTAGGCGCTAGGCACAACGCTGGCAGAAGGCTATACGGACACCGCTTGAAGGTGCCTGTGGATCTATCTAGAAGAGTATATTCGCCTATAGTATGTATGCCAGCTCACACGGTCTCATCCAAATCAGAGTTTGCACCCACCTTAGGAAAGATTCATTTTAGTCGTTTCCCGCTTCTCTTGCCCGTAACCATGTATGAGACAACCTCTTGAGGACCTTTGCCAGTAAGGCTCTGTATCGAAAGCAGGGGTGTGTCCCTTACTCAACACTTCTTCCGCTTTCTTTTGGTGGCATTGCCCTTCTCAAAGCTGTCTTTGCTCTTGCTCGAGCAAAGGGGTCGGAATGCACTTCTTTTCTTTTAGCAGCGAAGGCAAGCGCAGGCAATCCCCTGAACTTCTTATTAATAAGATAAAAGGTGCGGCCAAGCCGGTACCGTCCTAGCCATTTCGACATCTATTCGTTACACTTCGTAGCCACGGGATGCTTAAAAGACCCGAGCGAATTCAACCAGCGAAGGAGGAGGCTCCTGCTGCTCGCCAGGTCCGCCTCGTTCCGGTTTTAGGAATATGGAGGAACGATCCATCGTCCCGATCTTCATTCTTGTTAGGACAGTCAGCCATATGTCTGCTCCACTTGTTGGACCCTCGCCTCTCAATCCTCAGATCTCTATTCCCTAAGGCTCTAGCGAAATTCTCTTCTATGGCTGTGGTTACTTAGTCACAAACCGCAGTGAATCCATCTTTTGTAGATTCCCCTTTCGAACCCCCCAAACAGAGGTTTTCCATGAGGATTTGATAGCGATTGTATGGACGTAGAAAGGAGTGACTAACTCAGATTGAAGCAACGAAAGTCTCACGCACTGGTGCAAGGAGAGAGAAAGCCGATGGTTTAATGAAACATAGCTGACCATGGTCAAAACTCTTTCTGTGTGGCAATTTTCAAAGAACTTAATAGAAGTAGAAGAGCCCATTTTTCACCCTACGTTGAGCTTGAGCCTCATTTGCAGCAAGCTTTTGCGCACCGTTCTATGGGGAAACTCTCTCCATTAATGATGGAACGTCGCCGCTTCGCTCCTGATAACCCCAGGGAATTTCCTGTTGTCACCCCGGTTCATTTTGAATTGATGAAATAGCATTCTTATGAAAGCCTTTTGGAGATGATCAAGATTGAGATTTTCATGAATATTAGTGCTACCCTGCTCGTCAAAACAACAGCCATTCGTACTTTGATGCAACCAACACAAAGGTTATATGAACAGCGGGCAAGAATGGATAGTCGCCAATCGTGGATGGAACGTAGTAGGAAATAGCTCATCAGAAGAAAGGCATCGGTCAACGCTAGAGGCATTTGAAGGGAGTAGCCACCAGTACAAGAAATATGACTTTATGGGGGCTTGTTGAGTCAAAAGTGGACTTTCTGCTGGAAGATATGAGGTTGAGGGGCAAAGTCAAGCAAGAAGACAAAGGAAGTGGAATGTCCAGAGAAGGGCATTTGAATCATTGAGAAGCGGATAAACTCAGTTGCCAGAAGATGGCTCTTTTTCCATTGCAACGACGAAGCTTGAGAGGCAGATGATCCCGAAGCGTGAACCAGATTCAGAGAAAAATTCCATACCTATATTAGCAGGCGAGTCCGATACTAAGAAGCTTGAATAAGATTCTACAACACTCCCTTACTGGTCTTCGATAAGTCGATGAACCAGATGAAGCAATCCATTTCATAGTCGAATGCAGCAGATGTAGCTACATGTTGCAGCGGATTCGGCTACATATTGAAATAGCAGCTCAAGCGTAGCGATAAAGTGAGTCAGATACGCCAACATTTGGGTAAGATTCCCCGAGAAAGTTCATGGTCGATGAAGCAAGATTTCCCGAACAATGCCTGCCTAGAATCTAGATTTAGCTATTTAGCTGAGCGTCGTAGACTTGGAAGTGCCAAATCATTCAACATTTCACTTCTCAGAAAGAGTCCCCTTTTCAGGTTTCGTAGAAAGACTCTCCGGTTAGTAGCTTCGCTATAGCGGTGTCTTCCCGTCATTTGTTTACTTAATAGAATCTGACCCTCCCTCGCTAGCGCCAAATAGGTGTATGTTGCTAAGGCATTTCTTTCTGTAGATAGCGTCTTCCGCATTCCCCTACCTTTTGATTGACCTCGCGAAGAAGTATTGATATGGAAATAAAGGCATGGGAGGAGTGTGTCGATACCTAAAGCCTCAGGGAGAATGGACTTCTTCCTCTTCTTCAGGATGCTTAGAGTCCTATCCTGCCGCTTCTGCCCTGATTGAAAGAAGGGCGAGGTCACTATGTGAACAAGAACGATTAAACAATAGCGTAAGTATACAAGTACACAGCTTGCTCCTTAGATCCTGATTCACTACTTCTCATTCAAGGGAAGGTTTCGAAGTTATACTCTACACAATGAAAAGAAAGACAAATTATATTAGATGAAAAAACTGTTGATTCTTCACCAGGTATTCCACCTTCTGCCTATGTTATTAGAAGCCTGTGCTTGCTCTCGCTTCGCCTCAAGCACGACCGATTGACTCGCACTATCTGATTCATGGTCCGGCTTTGCTTGTCTGGCAGTGAACTCCATTCCCTTCTGTAATGGGAAGGAAAAAGAGGTAGCCAACTAGCTCACGGGATTGGTTGTAGTGATAGTCAGAATCTGTGCTTGGCTGGTCTGTGGTGAGGCTTACTCATCCCTTCACTTCTTCAGTTCAGCCTTAAACTGACACTTGTCCAAGTTCCGCCCCAGTAGCCCTTGGATTAAGAAGCGACGCCCGTACCTGATTTCTGGAGCACCTCCTATAAGAGTCTTCGAAGCTTCGTTCAAACCATTAAGCTTAGCTTTCTACTCGTACTTGTTGGGTCTCTTTATTGGTCGACTCACCCCTAACACACTATATTATTGAATGACTCTTCTTAAAGATTCTATGTTCGGGGACTGGCCGGCTAATGAGAGGTTTTGCCATATGATGCTTAGCTAATAAGAGTGGTAATGAAACTGTTTGAAACTAGGCTCTGGGTGCAGACCCCAAAAGTATAGCAATGACAGCATCATAAGCATCGAGAAAGAATAGAACAGGAATCAGTTGGAGAAAGAGAAATCTTGGCACGTCCAGTAATTTACAGAGAAGTGCCCGTATCGGCGACCAATTCCTTACCTGACCTTGTCCCTCTCACTCTTCAGAATGTTGGTCTACGGGGATTTGAAAAACTGATCAAGGTTGGTCTTCAAAACCGAGATCAGTTGAACAAGCCAATTCCGACACTAAAGAATAGTCACGTAGATCCCATACCCATTGTGAGCTAACAGTTATTAGATACTATGCTAAGAGGTTCTTCTCCCTGATGTACTTGTGTTGAGTCATTTCTCTCCTTTCCTTCTCATCGTTTCATGTCAATCAAGTACGTTTATGTATGTTTGTCCCTCACACATCAATCACCTATATCTGCGTCTACTAGTCTGCTTTGCTTCAACTAGGCTAGGTAGGATCTTTTTCTTCTTCGGACTGTTGGCAACTCATCACTCGGCTCCTCTGGTCACTGGAGCAGCTACTTCTAACCCTGCTGAGACACAAGATTCAAACAAAAGTCAGAAATAACAGCTTGAAGACGTAGGAGACTAGTTTCAGGCTTTCTTTCTTGAGACTCCCACAGAAAAAGGGAGGACAGCACATCCAAGATTCTACGTGTAAACTTAATTCCTAGGCGCTATGAGCTAGCTTCCTAGATGAAAGAGTTAGGAGTCAAAGGCAGGGGTTACTTCTATATGGGCCTCTGAAGTGAGTGGACATAGCCCTAATTTCATGATTGGTTTCACTTTGGAGTGCTGTTCATCTTCGGTTAGAAGCGGGATAGACTCATTTGCCTAAAGAAAGGAGAGAGCCAGGGATCTTCGATCTATAAGGGAAGCTTTCCTTAGCCCTTGGGAAAATCAATATGCCAACTCTATTTCTCTTTGTCAAAGGGAGCGGTGAGAGACTCCCAATGGAAAGGGTTTGATTTGCTTGGTCCTCCGGATGACCATCTTTCGGGTTTCATCCTCTCGCTGCCCCAAGAAGAGGTTTTCCTCTATTGCAACCTGGTCATTGAATCGATATCAGCCTTCATCTTCGTAACCCGCCACTCTTCTTGGCTGTGACGTAGCACTCTTTCAGGTATGGTGAGGCCTTTCTTTCTGTAGATATCGTCCTTCCCCCTCGGACTCACATATTTTCATGTGGGAGAAGCTTCCCTAGAACAAGCTTACCAGCAAGAACCTTACCCTCCATAGTCCCATTCCCTATATGAATTCTGCTCTGCCTCTTTCCCAGCTTCTTATTCTATGGTAGGTGGAAATCTTCGTTCTTATTCCAATGAAGCAGCTATCTAACTTGGAATTCTTCTATTCCGCGCGAACGGACTCTTCTCTTCGCTTCCATTCAGGGTTCAGCTTGGCTCCAGTTTCCGTGGTGAGTCAATTCCGACAATAGACTTCAATCAGCTCAGTTTCCACATCTCGCTTGAGTCACAACACTACTTTTTCTTCCTCTCCATCTATATGCGACTGCACTTTTTCGATTACGTGTGAGTCTCCGTAGTGATCCTTGTCTCTGAGATCGAGAAGGGAACAACCAGCAAAAAGCGAGAAACAGATATCGCGCGGGTAGACGGGGATTGATTGGGTAACCTGCCACGTAGAAGGTGAGGAGATTCATTGACTATAATAATACCCGCTTGCCTAAGATCTCCGATCGGTATAAGGTAAAGCGCATACTCGCCCCTAAGCAAAGAGAAATCCTCGGATCGAGGGGACCGGCTACATAGGCGACGGAAGTACGGAAACTAAGGTCTCTACTTCGCTCTCGACGGACGCTTAGGGATAGCTACTGGAAATTGGATGGTATTGGTCATAACAAGCAAGCTGAAATTGAGCAAATCTAGGACTGGCGTATTGAGTAGATAGGCCTTGAATGCTTTTTGGGTCATCCCACAATCCAATGAGTTGGCTGGTGGTCCTTAGTTCAAAGGCGAGTGGTGCGAAGAATAAAGAGACTTTCTGTCAAACTTGGTAACAATTCCTATTCTCAGAGGTTTTTTTCGGTGAAAATGCCCCAACAAAGGCTATTAGACTATAATAAGTAGGATCACATAGGCAATTCTCCTTCCCGGGCCTTCAAGCTCCGACAACCTCCGAGACTTCAACACTTTTGCGCCTTTCCTCTCTCTAGCCAGTCTGTCTAGACCCTTCTTATCTTTATTTGACGTGCCAAGATTGCTCCAGACGATTCCACTCCCTATTTGCATTCATATTTCGTTCAGGAAGAAAAGAAAGGAAGAAGAAGCTTTCGCTTTTCCATATTTCCATACATGGCTTTCTCCTCATTACAGCACGATCAGACTATACACTCAAAAGTCACCCTGCGAGCTCGTCTTCCCCTGCTCCACTGCTAATAGCCGGGCCGGGTATGGATGATAGAGACCGGGTGGGGAACCTAAAGTTCCAAGTAGGCGAATCATGATAGGCCGAGAAAAAAGACCTCACTCCCTAACACCCTACCTAAATAGGGTTCTTTTCACCTATCTTTATCTTCTGAAGTGGCGGCTTCAAGCATCGGATCCGGGACCCTTAGGAAGGTTTGATTGATTGCCGACTTGGAATAAGGAAATCAAATCGTGAATCTTATGCCCATTAGTTCTGTCTTTCTTTTTCTGCAAGAACAAATGAAAATCAATCATCTGAAAATCGAGATAGACCCCTTAGACGAACTATTTTGTAGCTGGTCCTTCTGTCAAGAAAGTTAGAATATTCTCAAAGGTTGTGCAACGAAAGATTGATTGGTCACCTACCCTCATAATCATCTCGAGCTGCCTAGTTATCCTAGCGCTTCAATTAGGTCAGATGACAATGAAATGGATGCTTCGGATCCTGTGTCCTTCACTCAAGATGCCTCTTCTTGCGGGTAATAAGCTTCTAAATTATGAAGTTTCGGAATGACATGGAATTCAAGAAAACAGCTTCAAAAGCCTTCCGTAACAAACCGTTTCTCATAACTCCTTAACGACATTCCAGCTGTGAATCGAGGGTACGAAGGAACTGGCTCGTTGCGTCCCGCCACGCCTAGGGCCGATAAGGCAGCAGCGCTCAACCGCTTCTATTCCCAACGGGAGACATAGCTAGGGGTTTTGCACCTGAACCAAACGAAAATCCTTTGTAGTTATTATAGGATGATCTATAGTTGCGATTCTTGAGCGAGGAGTTCATTTGCATCGGCTCTTCTTTCGCGTAGCTATTTCGAGAGTCTTGTCTAATAGGAAATTCCTGGGCAACGCGATAAGCCAAGAAAGAGAAGGCAACCCCCACTTCTTCATACTATTTAACAGCCAAACACGCAAGCTTCCCTTCTATCTTCGAGAGAAGGTCACAACCAGCAACCATGAAACAGCGGCCTCTCTATGTGTTCCCCCATTGTTAATATAGACAAGCTTGCTTGCTTTGTTGGAACAGGAGTGCCACACCAACAATGACAAGGGGAAAGCAATTCACTAAATAGATAGAAATAGGTTATGGCGTAACAAGTAGGTCGAATTACTATGGGAAAGCGTGCTCTTAACTTGACGTCCGTCCACAAGGATGAAAGGCCTTTCTCTAGAACAAAGACAACCCCTATACACACACCTAGTTTGGAAAGTCAAGAAGCTGGATGCCCTAATACACATTCA
The DNA here is from genome assembly GCF_030987335.1 of Cornus florida. Taxonomy (NCBI): domain Eukaryota; kingdom Viridiplantae; phylum Streptophyta; class Magnoliopsida; order Cornales; family Cornaceae; genus Cornus; species Cornus florida. Next base: position 5,167 of record NW_026775805.1, on the reverse strand, counting down.
CAAAATGAAAGAAAAGAAGATTCGGCTAATTGTGATAAAGCGAGGCGGCGAATCCGGCGGAGAATTGTGTCTAGAAAGAAAAGTTGCGTTAAGTAAGATAGTCTATCTATAAACCGCGCGTCCCTATAATAGCGCTCCTAGCTAACAGAGCCGAAAGTAGAGTAGGCTCTTCAAGACCAAAGTAAAAACTCTCTCTATTAGCTCTAATAAAGAGAAAAAGGAAAAGAGAGAGATATTCACTTGCTTTCGAAGTCTCTTGAGTAGATCCGCGAGGGGGTCTATTTCTCAGACCGGAAAAGATTGGATCCTCAAGTTGAACCCACCCCTTCCCAATTTGGTAAACCTCAATCAAGCACGACAGATTGATTGACTTTGATAAGCGCGCTAGCTTAGCGGAGTCACCTCAGTTGCCACTTTCTTAAGTTCCAGTTCAGATAGAATAGCCTGCCATAACATCCTGTAGAGTTTCAGAGATGCCTTTTTCTTTGGCTGGTAAACCTATTTTATAGGAAGGGGTCAACTCTTGTGCAATGAATACCATGGGAATTGTCCCTATCAGTCTCGCCAACCCGAACCCCACCTAAGCTTTGTGATAATCGATAGTGAGCCGCCCGTTCTAAGTAGGTTGCGCTCGCTTGTCCAGCGAAAGAAAAGGCTGAAACAGAAGGGTAGGGCAGGGGTCGATACATTGGAAGGGTTGAATTTGCTTGGTGGTCTCTATGACCTTATTTAGGGCTTCAAACCTCTGATTGGGGCAGCGATAGGAAAACACCCGAGAGAGAGGTATCTAGTGGCTTAAAGGTCACGATCATGCGCATAGAATAGAAATGTTGAGGATCGACTGCAAGCCATTAAATAAAGAAAAAAGAAAAAGAACCTGTGGTGAATAGAAATGCAAATCTCTCTTATCTTATACGAGATTTTGATCCCGGCTCAGAAGGAGCGCTAGCTATATGTTTAACACACGCATGTTGAACCTTGTTTTATCCTTGAATCTGGGGCTGTCAATCTCTTTCCATTTAGAGTTTAGGGTTAAAGAAGGTGAAAGCAAACAGCAAGCGCGTATCAAGTCGAAAGGTGTCCGGTGATCGTGGTGGATCGATCGGACGCAGACTCCCCACTAAGCAACGAGTAATCTGGGGTTCCGCCCCAACACGAGTTGGCCCTTCTACAAGAGGAGATCAGATCAAATCACCATCAGGTGAAAAGGAGCACCTCTGTCATTTCTGACTGGCTATTTACAGCAAACTCCATCACTTTCGTAGATCGGAGCGAACGATCAAACTCCAAAAAAACTCTTGTCAGTCCACTTCCCAAATTCTTGCTCGTTAGCGCTTTACTAATAAGATAGAAAGGGTGGTCCCAGCCAGTTGAAGGAGATCATCTGTTCAATTCCACAACTTCGCTTCTTTGACCAGGTTGAAATAGAGCAAAACCTCCGCATTGATCATAGGCGAAACGAAGTGAGAATGATGTGACATATGAATCCTCTTCCAATACGTGTGTGAGTCGGAGTAGGTATCCGTGTATCTTCTATCGAGAAGGTCAACCCATTCAAGAAGAGAAATATTAGTAGGCCATGTTCTTTAGTCACAAACCGCCGTCAATCAATCTTTTGGGTCATTCCCCTTGCGAACCCCCAAACAGAGTTTTTCCATAAGCAACCAGGTCATACTACACGAAAAGCAATGAGGGGAACCCTAAGTCCGTTCTTCCAGGTGGGTCTCTAACTCTCTTTCTATTGACTTCCAAGCTTGGAGCGAACCCTAGTAAAAAGATGATGAAACTAGGATTCCGAACTGTAGTGGTCAAACCTGGTGAACCGGACCGGGCAAACAAAAGAAGATATTAGGAATTGCATTATGTAAGAGAATTTGACTCATTTTCCGTATATATGAGATCACACTTTTGAAAAAAGAGACTAGGTCTCAGAGGGAAATTGAGGTTGAGGCCAAAAACACGGGTTTTTAGAAAGAATTCAAAACTACCCATCTATGGCATATGCGTTTAGGGCATATGAGTGAGAGGGGTTTGACAGAATTGAGCAAACGAGGTTTGCTAGGTGGACAGAAGACGGGAAAACTGGACTTTTGCGAGCATTGTGTCTTTGGCAAGCAGAAAAGACTCAAGTTCAGTACAGCTGTTCACAGGACCAAGGGCACTGTTGATTATATTCATTCAGATCTTTGGGGTCCTTCCAGAGTTCCCTCTCTTGGTGGTTCTCGATATATGTTGACTTTCATTGATGACTTCTCCAGGAGAGTCTGGATCTATATCTTGAAGCAAAAACATGAAGTGTTCCTTAAGTTTAAGCAGTGGAAGGCCATGATTGAAAAGCAGACCGGAAAGAAGATCAAGCGTCTCAGAACAGATAATGGTTTAGAATTTTGCTCAGGAGAGTTTGACGAGTTCTGCAGTAATGAAGGCATTGTCAGACACCATACAGTTCGAAAGACTCCACAACAGAATGGTGTAGCAGAACGCATGAATAGAACTCTCTTGGAAAGAGCTCGTTGTATGCTTTTCAATGCTGGGTTGTCCAAGGGATTTTGGGCTGAAGCAGTCAACACAGCTTGCTATTTGGTGAACAGGTCACCATCGACTGCTATTGAGTGCAAAACACCTGAAAGAGGTATGGTCTGGTACTCCTGCTGATTATTCTAATTTAAGAGTTTTTGGATGTCCTGCTTATGCTCATGTTAATGAAGGAAAACTTGAGCCTAGAGCCAAGAAATGTATTTTTATTGGCTATGCATCCGGGGTGAAGGGATACAGGTTGTGGTGTCCTGATCCTAAGTCACCTAAGTTTATTACCAGCAGAGATGTTACTTTTGATGAGTTTGCTTTACTTCACCCGAGAAAGGAGTCTTTTGTTACAGGTGAATCTCAGGGTGTTAAGCAGCAGGTGGAGCATGACTTTGAAGCTCCAGGGAAACAAGTCAACACTCCAGTTCAGCCAAATGTTGAAGAGGTGCAGGATGATCAAGTATCAGATGAGCAACAGTACAGTATTGCTACAGGGAGACAGAAAAGGCAGATTAAACCTCCTCAGAGGTATGCTTATGCAGATTTAGTTGCTTATGCTTTGTCTGTGGCAGAAAATATTGAAGATAAAGAGCCTTCCACCTACCAAGAAGCTGTTACAGGAAATGAATCTGCCAAGTGGACTGTTGCTATGAATGAGGAGATTGAATCTCTTCACAAGAATCAGACATGGGAGCTAGTGAAACCTCCTAAAGGCCAGAAGATTGTTGGTTGCAAATGGGTCTTCAAGAAAAAGGAAGGAACTCCAGGTGTTGAAGATGCAAGGTACAAAGCACGTTTGGTGGCAAAGGGTTATAGTCAGAGAGAAGGTGTGGGATATTCCCCGTTATGACTCAGGAAAGGACTCGCGCTCAGATGGAACGGGAATAGAGGGACGGAATGTGAAGAAGTCAGAGCAGTGGTGAAGAAAACCAATAAATAGAAAAGGGTGTAAAGGGAAGAGACAGAAAAGCACTAGTTTCATGTGCGGGGAGAAACCCAAAACAAGAAAGCAGCCATCATCAAGCATTGATAGAAAATTCCCGGACAGCTCATCCTTCCTTGGTTACTTACCCTAAATAGCATGCCGAATGCATCTTCCTCTTGAGCCATCTTCCCACAGGAATGCCTCAGCAAGTGACCTCTCTAACAAGCCAACCCCTTTCCCTCCTCTGCCCATGAATTAAGCAACTCAACCTCTTCTAGCACTAAAGCAAAACAGCTCATATGACCATCTCCTGTAGCGTGAAGCAACGTTATAGCCCTATGTAAGGTGTTCCCCTATCTTTGCTTCTTTCTCTTCCCTCCCGCAGGATCACACTAAGTAAGAAAGTACTTCAACGTCCTTAGCCTACCAAGCATTGATTCCTTTTGTTTGGCTTCCTCACCTTCTCTTATATGATCGGAGTAGCGGACATTGGGTTCAATTCCAAGACAGTTGCGGATCCCTTATCTAAACCTGCTGCCTTCTCTGGAGCATAACCTCGCTTTCATCTCTCCTGAAGAGGAGTCTTTGGGGCAAAAGCTCCCTTGCCCTTATCCGTATGGTGTATTAATACCCATTACGATGTACTTTCTTTTAAACTATTATTCTCCCATGCTCTGAGAAAGGCTGACATTCCATAAATCACTCCAAGGGGATGCGTAATTGGTGACACTCTTCTAGCTAAGATAACCGGAAAAGATGGGGTGGCATGGGCGGCAAGACTATCCTGGGATCCGCTAACTGTTCAACAAGGTTCCTTGGTTCTTCAGTTCAGCAGCAGCCTTTAATGGGCAAATATAGTAGTCAAAAGAGGGTTGACGCATGGAAGTCATCCTCCTGAGCCAGGATCAAACAAAGATTTTACGTATTCAAAAGAACTATCAAATGGAATATTGGGTTGGGAAGTGCTTGATAACCAGTTCGCCTAGCACTTGCCTGGAGTAGATAGTAGATAAGAATAGACCCCTAAGATCCTAAGTTTACGTGATCCCACCAACTTCTAATTTCTTATAGAAAGAGGAGTTTTGTCCATCTGTCAAAAGTAAGATCGTAGCTCGAGGAACCTCCGCGACCAATAGAGCGCCCAGCTAAGAGAGACGAAAAGCTCGCCGGGGAGTCGGCAACCGGGGTAGTCTAAAATCCTTTATGACTAAGGAAGAAAGGAAGAACTTACAACTACAGCAATGGAGAAATATTGGATTTCTTCCGAAAGTTTCCCTTGAGAAATAGCCTCCTCTCCAAGTTGTGAAAGGATTGACTTGTAAAGTAAAGATCAAATAAGAAGATTGAGATGCAACAAGCACCTGAAGGTTCCTTTCGCTCCGAATTCACCCCTTATGCCTGCATCACTTGATCTCCCCTTTGAGTTGTTCCACGAGCCAATAAAAGGGTCGTTCCTCTTTTGGGGATACCGAAGAGGGCCCCTTGGTTCCATGTTTCGAAAGCACGTTCTTTCTTTCATTTAGTCGAAATTGGACCCATTTTAGCCACTCACTCGGTCGGATTCACACAGCATTAGTTTCAATGCACCAAAAGATCACAAAATAGGGCATGCCATGAATATGAAGAAGTAGTGGTCCTATGAGTCTGATCCTTTGCAGACGAGTATAGGCAAGGAAGGATGCGAAACTGCTATATTCCCTCAGCAAGATGGGGGAT